>NW_019385082.1:266115-281045 GCF_000671375.1 Centruroides sculpturatus
ACTGTAAAGCAATTTCTCGAATTTTAGGGAAAGCAATAGCTTTTTGGCTCCAAAAATCTTTTAAGATTAATTCCTGTCTCGAATGTATTCTTGCAGTTACTATCATGTTGCATTTCAATTAACTCTTCTTGTATTTCATCCGGCACCTCAGAAATATTGACTATGAAAGGATTGGAAATCAGTTTCCGAATACCTTTGTCCTTGCAGTCAGGAAAATAGCGATTGAATTCATTTTTCAAGCTTTGCAAATGGAATGTAATGGTCTTTTGTATTTGTCCTTTAATCTCAGCACACTGTCAATCAATAATTGGGTTCAATGTATCAAACGCAGAAAAATTCTCTCTTTCGACGTTGCTGATTCATAGGTTGATTTTAGCGATAAACGCACTGATTTTATCTTCAAATGCAAATTTATTGCTAGTGCTTTTTAATTTCATATTTTCTGACCGCGCACTATACTCAAGCCCAGTCTGCTATCGGCTCTAACCTTGACGTACTGCGCATTGTCATCAACTCGTCGTCATTTATTTAATAATTTTGGGATAACTTCGCGAATCACTTCGGGTGCTTTCAGGGACCACCAGTGGTCCACGGATCACAGGTTAAGAACCACGGATCTAAAGTTTTCAATAATAAACAGGACGTCGTGTCATCATGGACACGATGTGACCGCTGCCCTGCATATAATTTTTATCCACTTGAGGCTATCGCCAAACCATTTGGAATTGATCTAATTGAGAAATGTGAGTGTTTTCTGATTCTGAAGAAAAAGTCAAAATATCAGCATTTGTGGTCAAGATTATACCACATTTACCAAACTTTTGTAGAAGTCATTCTATGGTTATCCACAATTCGTTTACTTTTACACATGTTTGATGACAACATGTTATGCCAAAAAGCATACAACGTAGCAGGAAAATACTCAACGCATTACGTTTTGGTATTATTTATTATGAATTTATACATAGCATTACAATATTCAATACTGAGAAGAAACAAAGTTAATGTACATTTCATGAAAAGCACGTGTGAAGAAGAAAGGAAACTGGCTGAAGAAATTGAAATATACTTATTATTGTATTTAGTTATCGCATTATTTTTCATTCTGATAATCTTAAATGTTTGGATAATAGTGGTTTATTTGTATATTAAAAAGCAAAACGGAAGTGACTTTGAAGCTTGTTGTTTTACTCTAATTTTTTTAGTTAATCACTCTGTATTTTATTGGACATATTTTTTCACTACTTCTAATTTTCGTTATTTCTTGGTTTATAATTGTTAAAAGACTTTCAAACTTAACGAACGAATTAAATGAAATTCGTCTGTATTCCTACAATGTAGTAAAACAATTACATGATATTTGTGAAAAGCACACAGAAGTATGGCAGATTTTCGAAATGTTAAATGAAAAATGGAAAACTTTAATCTCTTTGACTTATCTTCATTTTCTATATGAAACATGCTTTTTCAGCTTTATGGCAATATTTTATGACATAAAACTAAGTATTCGAATGTTGATTACTTTTCTGGCAGTCGTTTGTCTTACTGGATGTCTTGTAAGTTCATGGGCATTATCGTACTTAAAGTCTTCGGTAAATAATAAGTATTTTTTCGAATAATAACGCAGTTTAATATATAACAAATTATTTTATGTTAATTTCTGGAACTTTGTATAGTTTTTTGTTTATTCGTAATACTTACCAAAAGCGTATATACAATAAACTTTATTGTTTGTAATTATCAGTGGAACCTCGGTATACGACCTTAATCCGTTCCTGATGTTTGGACTTATACCGAATTGGACGTATACCGAACCAACCTTTCCCATAAGAAGTAATGTAAAAATGATTAATCCGTTCTCACGTAAAAAACTGGCTGGCTTTAATTAAACACCTCGCTTTCCTGGCTAGTTCCTGCTTGATTTTTCACGAGATCAGCGTATATCTTTTTAGCTTTCTCGCAAATAATTGCTTCCGATACGCTGTCGCCAGCACACGTTTTTCAGTTATCCAAAGCAAAAGCAATTTCTCGACACGATATAATGTCTTCGATCTCTGTTTAGAAATTGATTTAACCCCTTTCGCAACGTTAGCAGATTTAATAATGTCTTTATTTTTCACGATTGTCGATATCATCGTTCTCGGAATACGGTATGCAACAGTTAAAATCTCGAACATGCGTGCCACCTTCATATTTCTCAAGAATCTCTTTTTTCAGTTCCATTGTGATTCTAGTCATTTTTTTAGTTTTATGTCGCTTTTCATTTGCCTTTTAGAGATTCATGACTCATAAAAATAATAAAATTTTACATACAAATTAAAACCAAAAGAAATTTAACTAAATAATAAACCGTTGCACCGCGAACGTCTAGTCTGGTCTAGTACACCGATAGTGCTACTTGTTCATAGATGGCGCGTATAATTGAATTAAGTCGTATACCGAGCAAAATTTATTTCGTCCAAACAGGACGTATTCTAAAGCAGACGTATACCGAGGTATCACTGTAGTTATAATAAATTTACTCGTAGTAATTAAGTTATAATTAACATATTAAACAAATTAATGTCATTTTTATAACTTTACTACTGTATTTTATTGCAAATTGATATGAATCAATTTGGAATTAAACACTACATTCTTCAGTCGTAGATTTAATCTTTAACTACATTCTATTTGCTCTTATTTATTTTTATTTTTCATTCGCGATGTGTTTTTCGGATCGTAAGTCAAGCAGAGGTTGTATTTAATCGGAACTTTTTCTATTTTCAAACATACTATTTAAACTACTTCTTAACAATAACAAATTGTTAAAAATGCTTAAATTAAATTTTAAATTCTTTATCAAGTGTTAAGACATCAGTAGCAATATCTTATCAGAATATTGATATGAATCTTATTTTTCAGCTGTACAGCAACTTCATTTTAAAGGGGAAGTTTTCTTCTCAAAATTTATGTGTAGAATTCAAATTTAAGGTATACACCTTAATATATATATATTTCACTTTAAATAATATTGTAGAATAAATGAAAATTTTAATAACACATTTCATAATTTTAGAATAACTTATTTCGTAATTGAATGCTTAATATTTTTCAGTTGATATGTTTCATGAGGAGATTCAGAGCAACCATGGGTATATCTGCAGCAGGCTTTTTCTATGTTAAAAGAGATTTCTTAATTCGGGTAACATTTATAACTTTATAAATATTACTATAGGCCTATACTTTCATTCGTGTAGTGTTATCTATCTTTTAAAATGTTCATTGAATTATCTACATAATTTTGGTTGTTTTCAGATGGTAAGTAGACTGTATTCCGTTTTCTCGTCTACAGTGGATATAACAGGAGTTATGACAAAACAGAAAATGTGTTATTCAACTTCTAATGCAGAGAAGTTTTTATTAAATAGAACAGAGAACATATTTTAGAAACATACTCTGCATTAACGATATTAATATTCAATTTAATTTAATACTGTTTTTATTTTATTTTTTGACGTAATATTCACAGAAATAAATACTTTTGTACATTCTTAGTGAAAAAACTAGATTTGTAATTTTGTGAAATTACTTTTATTAAATTATATCACTGAAGCAGAATCATCTATTATTATTATTAAATGTGAAATTGCACATCATACATTGAAATTTCTGTGAGGTTATCGAAAATACCCTTTGAAATTAATCGGTTATGCTTTGTTGTTAATTATAAATGCAGTTTTTTAAATAAATATTGTAATCGCATAAATTAAATTTTCATATTGTATGGGCAAATTAACATATTTATATAAAACAGCAGCATTTCTCTGTCTGTAATTAATGGCTACGTAATGGGTTCAATAAGATATCCAGTCTTGTATTACATCAAATCTAATGGACGAATAACGGCGAAATTTTTAAGACATTGGCAGTGTTTACTGAAGACAATACTTTTACGAAAACATGTTTTTTGTATCTTACTTTTATTGTAAAGGCTTACTTTATTTGTTGACATTTTTACGAATTGTTGTTTCACTTATCTCTTATTCTTATCTCTTTCACAATTCTTATCTCTTTCATTAATTAAACTGCCTCAATGTCCTTTTTTCCTTATTAATATGTAAATTTTCGACTATAAATTCGACTATCTTCTATTATCAGGACTTATTATACTGGTTTTACAGATAATATTACAAAGATTAACAGAAAACAATTTTTATTTTATTTCGTATACCAGGTATACGAAATAAAATAAAAATTGTTTTCTGTTAATCTTTGTAATATTATCTGTAAAACCAGTATAATAAGTCCTGATAATAGAAGATAGTCGAATTTATAGTTTTATCTCTTTCGTTTCAATAAGTTAAAAGGTGTTACACTCCGTTGAGATGAAATATACGTTATACAATAAGTAGTTTTTGTACAATCAGGCATGATATATATAAGCAATTGTTTATTTACACAATAGTATCCGCATGAAGTATTCTTATTCGATAAAATATGCCTCAAATTTTCAATATACACTAATACATAGAGTGCAAACAGAAATTTTATAAACAAATTTCGTGTTTAATTATAATATTTTGCTATAACTCAATGTTATAAATATTTTTCATGTAGTATGTATTATACTATTTTATGTATGTCTTTCAATAATTCGCAACATCATCACTGTCATCAAAAACACAGTATTTACACTTGCAATTGTTCTAACATCAGTGAATGCGTTTTTCAATTAAGAATTTAAATAAAAATAATGCTGTTTAACATCGATTGTGTGTATTATTATAGTTTTATATTATCGATTTCTGTTATGAAGATTAATGAATAATTTAAGAAAAATTGCTTTACCATGTTTTCACTGTGTTTTTTTCCTAACTTCTATCAATTTTGAGTTTAAAAATTCACATTTATAGAAATTTGTATGATAATTTTTCGATAAATTGACCACTGTTACACTTTTTTATTTATGACAAATCTTTCAATACTTTTTAAATGAGTTTTCAAGTTAAATAAATCAGCAACGAGTTGCTCAACTTTATCGGCAATATTTAAAATTTTGGTAGCGCCATCTGTTATCATATTTTATTAAAACTGTTTTTGAAAAAATATTTTTAACTATTATAAAACGGCAAAAAGCTTAATTTTTAGGATAGAGATGAGTTTTATATAAAAAAATTGTAAATGCTATTATCGAGTAAAATCGTCATTAAGTTCAACCTTACTGGATATACACATGACCCCCATTATCTCTACACTCCTTTGACTTTTCCTCACCAAAATTTAAATGCCTCAATCCTTTTAATAATCAAACCAAGCTGCAAAATTTCAGAAAATTGTAACAATAAGCAGAGGAGTTATTAGGCTTCAAAGAGAATGAACAAACTCGTCCCACACACAAACATCTATACCCCCAAATTACTCCCAAATACTTTGCATCCGAGAAAAGCAAAAAATTCGTTTCAAAGTCCTGTATAAATGTAAATATATATCTCTCATCTTTTTTGGTATCGGGACATTTCGATATCAGAAAAGTATCGGTATAAGTAATGGTAATATATTTAAGCTATTTTTGCATTAAGTTGCAGCACTATTGTAGCAACTGAAAACAGAAGTTATGATGGATGCCACCATAAATTATACGCATATTTCGGTTTTAAAGGAAGATTGTGACTACGAAAATGTGGTTATCTGAATAATTAGATACCCATTTGTCCACATTATTTTCTGTATCGATTTACAGGTCTTCAGATTTATTAGTAATGGCAAATGCACACGTTATATTGTTGTTGTTTACTATATAAGTAAGGGACTGTCTATAAATGACATCCACAATTTTTAAATCAATTTTTACTTCCCCTCTCCCCGTTTTCTCAGTTTGTAAATTTTCTGTAAACTCTTCTCTCTTCTGGCATTCAACAGAACTCAATCTTTCTTAAAATCTTTATCACTTTATGAATAATAAAATGCATAAACTGTATAAAAATTAACGAAATAAAACAGATGTCCATTGAAGTTTAATCCTCATTTCCCATAGTCTGAGTTGTCATACCCTCTTCTTCCCGTCCAGTATAGATATCATTTATGGACAGCATTAAGGCATTTTTACACAATCTACATATAAAAATGAGAATGTTTCTTTGGATGTTCGCTATACATTCCTAAACCGTTCGACCAATTGCTACGAAATTAGGCAGTTATGTTTTATATACACTTATCTTAGATAATGTCGCATATTCAACCCCAAAATATCTTGAATAAGTTCTCGCTGTTTTCCAACAGATGGTGTTACCAGAACCACGTGTGTTCATTTTTAGATGGTGACACATCTGTAAGGAAGTACAATAAGCGACCTTGAAATTCAGTATACGTCATTTCACCGAAGTGTAAACAACTTATTTTTTCATTGTGTTAAACATGTCTAGTTTCGTGCTAAAAAAAGAGTATTTGCGGGGAATTTTATTGCACTATTTTATTCAAAAAAAATCTGCAGNAACAATAAAAACACTACACTCAACAAGCCACCAATAAAACTCAACTGCCTAACCTATAACCAAAGTCTCCTTTTAATTTGTTTTTAAAAAAAAGCGCTTGACAAACTTGCCCCGCATGCCGAAGTTGCCCCGGTCTCCCCTACTCTTTTTGCTATGCAATTTTTAGGTCCTAGCGCACGCGCTTAATGAGCCTCTTGGGAAATATACCATCGAACATATTCGCTTATCCATTCATACACGTCGTTTGCGAATAGCACGCAATTACTTTTATTTTATAACTAATATGTTATGAATCGATAACTTAGGTTTTTATATTTCTAAAGTGTCATTATTTCGTAGAGGGAAAGGGCCTGTTATATATTACAGCCTAGGATGAGAACAAACTAAGTTCAGCCTCATGTATAACTCAAGTTCAAACAAAAGATTTCTTTTTGAAACGACAGGTTACGACGGTGTGCATTAAAAGGAAAAATAAAGACTTTCGTGTTTCTAATACCAAAATCGAGCGGTCAAGGTGGCAGCCCACCGCTCTGGGGTCATCGAATCCGGACGGGTCAAGGAATCCCTAGGAATTTTTCGGGGGGTGGTCCGTTCGAATATGTCGGGCCTTGCTCATTACCACTCGGTCGCCCCATTGTGGGCCTGGCCGAACCCATAATGGGTCTGCTATAAGAGGCCCTCTTAGTGCTCACAGGGCGGAAAGAGTATGAAAAAAACAAAATCGAAGGTAATAGTCATTTATTTGATTAATAACTCGTCTAATGGATAAGTTCCACTCGAAGTATGACCCATGACCCTTCTATTTCTCCACCCCACGACCTTTAATCACCAAAATTTAATTATTATTAATTTTCCTAACACACAAACCTTTCTGCAAATTTTCAGAAATTTTTGTCAAATGGTACAGGAGTTATTACGCTTCAAACAGAATAAACAAATTTGTGTCCTCATACACGAAAACATTCATACATACAGAAACCCACATATTCTTTTGCATCTTTCGAGGATTCGTGGTCCCGAGCATAAAAATTTAAAAATTTATGGATTTTTAATCGATATCCATACTTTTCCTTTGCTATATGTAACAGACAGGAAAATTAAAGTAAAACTTGGGTTTGAGAATAGTTTCTTATAATACCAAAATGATTTTATTTAATTCTGAATATTGTCATGATTTTTTACTCTTACCACCTAACTAGGAGGCCTTTTTTAATCATTTTTAATCGGTTGTGAGGTACGGGGCTCAGTTCCTGGTCCCCCGTAAACACACATGTTGACGTGACGTCTTTTGAATTTTTATTTAGTAAAACGTGAAAAGTGGTAATTACTACAAATACTCACTGGTCGAATTTCCTGAATGGGCTTCGTCTTCATCGCTATTTTCAGATCCTACTTTGTCTTGTCTTCCAGAGGAATTAGCAGTTTCATTATAAATTCCAGTCCTAGAATAGCTGTTGCCAATGTCAACGTTATCTGAATTCTGAATGCCCCATTCCTATTTAAAACACAAATAATTCGTTCAAAGTTAATTTAGTAAAGTAAAATATAATATAGCTTAATCTTTAAAATAAAATACGACCTAATACAAGACTATGCTAAATGACATTTGATTGGTTTGTTTGTATACTTAAACGCGTGACGTGAATGATCTGTCGAGAGAGAAAACTTTTTAAGGGGAACTGGCCCCTATATAGGTGTTACTAACGTGAAGAAAACCCGGAAAATTCCATATGGCCAGCCTGTAGATGAAGCGCGAACCAGGTGATTTTATTCACGTGGTAGAGTCCACTCAGCCACTGGTAAAGTAAATAAAATTATTGAACATTGGTAGAGGGTTTGCATCAGACGTTTGAGATTTAATGGAGGAGTCTGTGTGGCCTTTAGGCTAAAACGTTTGGAGACCCCTGAAATAGACTAATGTATTGCAGAAAAATAAATTCGCTCTTACTTTAGCCTCTTTAGCTTTTAACATGTACAGTATAATGGCCCTCGTTTGATGGGAATAATTGGTTCCATAGATTTACTTGTTAACTGTGAATCTAATTCAACGGGTTAACGTGAACACGCAACTCGAAAATAAGGATTACATCTAGAGATTCATCCAGATTAGATCCCGAGTCACCAAAGTTGTAGGTTGACGCTTTACTTGAAGCCATGGGTTCGGTAACACCCCCTATTTTCCTACTTTCTTGATCTTTAAATGCCAAAATTTAATAGCATCATTGCTCCCAATACAAACTTTTCTGCAAAATTTCAGACATTTTCGATAAAAGGCACAGGAGTTATTAAGCTTCAGATTGGGTGGACAAAATTGTCCCCTCATATATTGTCCCCCACCATGCATAAGAATACGCACATACACAAACTAACATCTATTCACATCTCGACGTTTCGAAGTTCCGAGTCCAAAAATGTAAAAATCTTGTCGGGCCGTTTTTTGACCGATCGCCATACTTTTTCTCTTGTAATTTATAACAGCCAGGAAAATAAAATAATATAAAAACATTAAAAAGCATTTATTATTAATTACTTTCAGTCTATCCTAATTATAGTAGTTCGTCTAAATTTAAATCTAAACTTGAGTAATGGAGTTTAACTTACCTCCGTATTACCACAAACGTAAATACAAGGAAGGAAACATTGTATGTTGCCCATTCTATATCAGTATAAGAATTCGATTAAACAATGAAACCAAAATTAATTTTCAAGTATTATAACACTTTTTTAAAAATAATTCTAATGGTTTAAATAACTAAAAATTATATTTAATAAAATGCTAAACAAAGATCAGGTGTTACATTTCATTATTTTTAAACGAATTCGCTCGTAATTTTTTATCTAAATGAACTATATGGCCTATATCAAATACAATTACGCCTACACTGGCGACAATAGACGAAACACTTTCTTCGAGCTCGCTCTTCTCTTATCAGAATTATTGTTTTTAAACTCCGCTATTTATATTGACTGCAGAGTATAGCGAATGACGTTACGAGCAGCTATCGCAACACGTGACTACATCATAGTTCCCAATTCAATTCTTTTATTAATTAAACACCCTGTAGGTGCATTCTCAGTACCGTTTAATACATAGCTGAGAGATATATGCACATTATTTATCAAAATATATTTCGCAGATGAAGAAACCGCTTAACATATTGTAAGTAAACAAAAGACGGCGGAGTAGTACATTATTAGTATAAAGTTACATATCGATATCACAGTAGTGAATTAAGATAGAAATACAAGTTTTTGGTGTAACATAGTAGATATATACTTACAATCTGTCATGCAGATTGTTTAACAATATTAATAGAAAGAAATACATAAAGAAAGAAAAAAAAACATAAAGATAAAATAAAGTTAAATTAAGATTAACTAAATCTAAATTAAAACTAAACTTATGACTATCTTAGAACTAAACTTATACTATTTGACAATTTGTTGAGCGTGTTGTATTTATATCGTATTACAGGTGGAGATCCTTCAGATTTCATGAAGTCGAGTTGTTTATTGCACAGTTTATTTTGATGGTGAGTTTTGTCAAAGATCATCAATGATGAAGCCATTAATAGTTTATAACAGATGTTAGGGTAACACAGACTGTCGACCATTTAAAGTTTATGGAGCGAAGTCGTATGTTCCACAATGTCTTCCCAATCAGATGGTGTATTCTTGTCTAATCACATCATGATGGACCATATGTAATTGATGATACAAGGACACAAGGCTCTATTAAAATTACTTGCCTGCAGCACAAACACTTGTAATATAGTCACACGTCTGTAGCACAAATAATATATCCAGCAATCATAGTTCCCAGCGCGATTGGGATCAAATGGGGAGAAACTTGGTTGTGAAAAATTGACAGAAATATCTATCGATAATTCTATGCAAAACAATGATAGCACGATAGTTTCGGTTAGGGTTTATTCCTAATAAATCTTTCGCTTATGAAAAAGGCAAAATCCCGGGACAAAATTAATTATTTTTAACATATAAAAAATATCATGAANCAACGGAGAAAAATTTCAACACGAAATAGGTTAATGTATTTTTTCGTACTTAATCGGTTATCCGAAAAATAAGTTATCCGAACAGCCCCAGTCCCCAATTGATTGGGATAAACGACGCTCTACTGTATTTAGTTTTATAAGAATCTGTTTTGTAAGAGCGAACATGTGTATGATTTACGATAAAAAATTACATATGACATATACTTTATTTAAATTGTTTTAGAAATTTAGCATTTAATCTGCTAAATCAAACAAAGTATGTTTCATTTTGTTATGAAAATATTGTAAGTTATTTGTTACATAAACTTAATCATTGTGCCCAATTTCATTTTAAATTCATAAAGATTATAACTTGTAATATCTGTAGGCATTATTTTAGATTTATAGCGAATATGTAAATAGTAATACTTTAGAAAAATAATAATTATGCAACATTTTCAGATTAAATTAATCAAAATTTGCAGAAAATATGTATTATAAATGGATAATTTTATAAGTCTAATTTAGTTATAAAGATTAAGTAAAAGCAAATTTCTATAGGCTATCTTTTATCACTATTATTCCAATAATATACACNTGCTAATTTACACCTAGCTTTATCTGTTGGCTGGAAATTTAACAAAACAATAATACTGAATATAATTCTTATAGAAAGAATGTAATTTTATAATATATATATTATATTCACTTAATTACTGTGACAAAGATATCGCGCGAAATAGATGCACTATATAATTACTGCAACAGGTAGCATATGGCACTTGCATGCGTGCAATCGAAAGTGTTACCGTGTGAAAAATCTATAAGTATTTAATTTTCAACATCTAACAACAATTTTTACAATTTTTGATTCCAGCTATCGTATTTGCTTTAGAATCTCTCAGTACTAAGAATATCTTATCACTTGTCAACTTATACTGTTTAAGGACAATGTTTATCTGTTTAGTGATTCGTGTAGTGGTGTGGAAACCTTCAAAGGGAACAATTTGCAAAACAGCTCTTTTGTGCTCAAAATCATTTTTCAACTAGTGGGCTGTTACACTTAAAATAGGATAATTGTTTGTAGTTCCTGTCTAAATATCAGCAGAGAAAAAAAAATATATTTTGCATCATTAGTAGCTTTTTGAATTTTTGACTGAACTTTTTGGAATATGTCAGGGATAATATTTTCAACTGCAAATATGTGTATATTTGTTTATTCTCTATACACTCCTTCATAACAAAGAGTGTTTTTCATGCAAAACTTGAAAAATACGAAAACACAAAGTTCTTAATAAAAATTCTTCGATATTAATGAAAAAGTGTTTTTGTGGCAAAGAAAAAGTCAAAGTTCAGGTAAAAAATAATGTTTAAAAGAATTAAATAGTTAATTGAGTATACATAACATATGTATAAATAGCCAATTGCGTATACATACCCTATGTATAAATAGATACTTTGATTAAATAATCTAAATATTGTCAAACAAAATGTTTTTAAATATTTTGTTCATAATTAACATTTGTTTTTCTTTATTATTTGCTGGTAGTTTTCGTATTAAGTTTTCAATTTCAGTTACTAACGAAAAAGATTTGGAATACACTGGGAGATTCATATTATGTCCTCAGGTCAACTGTCTTAAGTAATCACGTGGTATCTCTACGTTAGTATGATTAATTATAAATTTACTCAGCTATTCTTGTTTTTCTAAATTATATTCACAAAATTAAAAACAATGGGATTGGTTATTGGATATTTACAAGCATTAAGTAAATATAATACTTTGAAATACGTACAGTAATTCAACATATATATTTTCAAATTATTTATCATTTTTAAAATTATAAAAATCAAGTAAACTATCTTTGCAAAATAGAGAGTAGGCCTAAATAGCTGACAGATACGACGTATGGTAATCGGTCATACAAGTTCAGAGATGGTGGAGAATATCACTGGATGACATGGCATCTCATCCCATCTCAACGCAGAAATTGCCACTGTAGATTGATGACCACAGTGTCTGTCAAAAATGTGTAGAGGCGTGCTGCTTGGAGCGTGGATAGTTTACTGCACGTTCTCTACATTAGGATCGGAGATTATTAATTTATTTTGTCTTAACTTTCTCCAAATTTCGCTATAATTGTACAGAAAAGTAAGTAAATTAAAACAAATATAATGCGTTCAACACAGCAAATTTGAATATAATACCAAACTCTTAGACAACGGTTACACAGTTACACTAGTGTTATATGAATGAACCTAATTAGGAATATTACGAATTCTGTTGATCCATTTCTTTGAGATCAATTATATTCCACGGCAATGAGCTCAACTATATCGGTAGTTTATTTTCGTATAGAGCAGTGATGGGCAAACTACGGTCCGCGGGCCAGATGCTGACCCCTGAAATGTTCTATCCGGCCTGCGCGACATTGTTCCTAATCTGACGATTAAAAAAGAATACAGGCTATAAGAAAAACAAATATTTTCCTCTTTTTTCCTCTCTCTCGTTTTATATCAGTGACAACATACAAATTTATTGGCTTATCCTAGATATTAGAATGTTATGTTGAGAGTGAGAGGCACTGGCTGCTGACAACTTTGTAGCGAAGAGTAAAACTGGCAACAGAACCACCTCGCAGTAGCTATCCCCTACACCGCGGCTAGATATCGAAACACGTTTCTTGATTCTGACTTGTCTTAGCGTTGTTGGTTTTCTAGTTTTACTCTGCATATTGTGAAAAATTTAAGAATTTTCCTAAGATGCTATTTAAGAAACGTAAAGTTGATTCTGAGTGCCGTGTTTTCAAAGATGAATGGACTTGGAAGTACTTTTTTACAGTTTTTAGGGATAATCCACCATGTCTTATCTGCAACGAAACTGTAGCAGTCTACAAAGAATATAACATTTCTAGACACTTGAACGCTAAGCACAACGATGTCAAGGTTAGAGCCATGACCGAAGAAGAAAGAAAACAAAAAGCAGAAGATCTACGCAAAAACTATCAGGTCAGCAAAGTATTTTTAAGAAAGGAAATAGTTTTCAGCAAGCAGCTACACATGCAAGTTATGTTGTAGTATACAACAGTGATTCTTAACAGGGGGGCCTAAGATTCTTAACAGTGATTCCTGTGGGGGTCCGTAAGAAGTTTGCCGGGGGCCGCCAAATTATGCAAAATTTTCTTCAGAATGTGATAAAAAGAAAATTGATGTATAACCGAATATCGTATTGAAAAGTGAAATAAGAAAGATAAAGTTTTCGTATTAAGTGTTGTTTTTATTTATTTCTTATTTCCAGAGCCGGATTTGAGGCGATTGGAGCAATTTGTGTCAATCGGGCCCCGCGTTTGAAGGGGCCCCGTAGCACATCAAAATTTATATATTTAAAAATAATACATGCTACAAAAATAAATATCTAGGTATATTATTATTAAAAATATAACAACATATTTCAATATGTAAATTAACTGTTAATTAATTTTGTTATTTAAAGTTTGGAGGGCCTCGCAAAAAAATTCGATCGGGCCTCGCACCTATTGGATCCGGCGCTGCTTATTTCTTTCTACATACAACTTTGTTAGTACAGAAGAAATAAACGCAAATATGCTATTTTGCAAATATTTACACCGCAGTATTTACTTCTTTTATTCTAAAATAATTCTAAGAAACTATTAATGCTTGTGTGAGATAAGCCGTGGGTCAGGGGTCAATTATTTATAATTAACCCATAAATTTGAGCAAAAAACAGAAAAGAACATGAGAAAAATTTTTTTATGTAAGTAATCGCGGGCCAGGACCTTCAAAAAAAAATATAGTGAAGAAAATAGATAATGAAATAATAAAGTTATGTTTTACAATTATTATATAAAAAATAAAGCAATAATAAAAAATCATTTTATTATAGATAATTTAACAAATATAAATTATTATTTAAAAAAATGAAGGTCACAAAAAATTATGAAATATTTGATGGGCCGAGAGTATAAAAAGGTTAAGAACCACTGCTTTAGATAAATAAAGAAAGAGATTATTAAATTTAGAAACTAATGTATTCATTTCTCACAAAATTTAAGAAAATATATAAATAAAAAGTTATGTTATGCATTTTTTCATGCAGATAAGTAATAATACGATCTTAATGTACAGTAGAGGAGAAGGTGGTATTATGGAACACTGCAGGTATTATGGAACCACCCCATTTGGAACTGATAATAAAGGCGAACTGTAGCGGAATGTGGCTGAACTGAACTAGGCAGACATCCATAGCAAGGGGAAAACCCGTTTTACTTCAATTAAACGGTTGTCCGCATTTAATCAGCAAATTTGTTTTTTTCAAAATTCGCAAGTTTTGAATGCTAAGTGAATTTAATTATTTTTAAAATATAAATCGTGTAGTTGTAGGTTCACTGTTGCATGTATTCCGTTCCAGAGACTTAGGGGTACATATTAATCTGTGTGATGT
>NW_019385082.1:284232-316893 GCF_000671375.1 Centruroides sculpturatus
TTCACTCAAAACGAAAGAATATTTTATGACAAAATTTTACCCTTATTGTTAAATTATTAATTTAGACCCGGGAGCTATTCGGATCTCACACATTTAAACTTCTCCTGAGAGGCACTCCTCTTCAGTGTTGTGTTGACATATACAACTAATGTAAAGCCTTTTAATATTCATATGGAAAAAAGTAATATTATTAATGACAATAAGTATATTATAACCGCCATCTGTGCAATAAAATTAGAGTATGTACTGTTGCTGTTGATGGCACTTTATTTACGAATTAATGTTCAATAAATAATTAAAATTACTGCAAAATAGTTTAACTATATTAAGGCAAAAAAAAATTTTTACAGGTTTCAGTCGCATTTGTATGTGATTTCTTTCACTAATCATCTAAATGTAAAGAATTATTTGTTCTAACTGACTGAATAAGTTACTGATTCATCATCGGCCAGAGCAAACCGCTGAACGTAATAAAATGAAATTTGGTACATAGTTAGATTACGTCTTTAAAACGCACACTAAAAAAATTTTCGGAATTCTCCTGCGGGGGTAGAAAGATAACATTAAGGCTTAATCTAAAGAGCGGCTTCTACTGTACTATTTTAGAAGCTGTTTTTTGTTTTCTACTACGTTTAGTTTTTATTGAGTACTTTGGTATATTAAATTAATAACATTTCAGATATTGTTTATAAATATTTTTGTATATTTCGATTTTTAACCAAATGTTCGAACCGTTTTAAATTCGAATTTGTCATTGCATATTGGTTCGATTATAGAATAATTGTAAACGTTACAGAAAATTGATCAAATTAAAAATAGTTCGTTTGATTTTCAGCTATTCTCATTATTCTCATTATTCTCAGCGATAGGTGTTATATAGCAATTACCATGGTTGTCGAAAATACTGAATATAAATAAGGTTTGCTTGCAAAACCCCCGCAAGCAAAGTCATAGGTAACAGCTAGTTCTGTTTATAAAGAATAAAGGTATATTTGGGAGCACGGCAATAACGGCTCTCGTTTCGCTTCATATTCATATGCGTTTATACGGTTCTTACTACTATGACGACACATTATCGCTTACGAAACCAATCGTTTTAAAATAATTTGGCGGCTTTCTCATCTTGAGCTTGTTCGGAAATTCTCAAAACAAACAATGATTAATATTAATAAATAGTAAGTTACTGTACTATAATACTATTAAATAACGCAGGCAGAAACATCACAATATATTCAAAATTTAAATATGAAATATTACATATTTGACTATCTAAAAAATATAAATAATCAAGCAAAATTTTTTATTTGAAACAGTAAAATGGATAGTTCAAAATTATCTAAGACTTATCCTCTGTGAAATTTGCTTTCCAGGGGAAGGTTCAATCTTATTTTTCCCCTGGCTTTACTCCAGCTACGGTCTTTATCCCGCGCAAACTTACTTCTTACCAATAGCACGCTCAGAGAAAAAGCAAATGGGCCTTGCCCCCTCGAAAGAAATAAAGGAAAACAAACACTAAAAATTTTCCAGATATCTTTACTTAATTGAAATTTATTTTTTTATTCATATTGTGTCGTGTCTTCTATTCCTATCCTACAAATTAATCTGCAAATGTAGAAATTGTATTGAATTCTGATTAAAAAAATTTTTTATTTGTTCAACTCGGCTTTTCCAAGACTAAAACCTTGAGTTCGCCACTGACTAAAAGGGTCTATTTTTTACCCATTGCAAGTTCAAAAAGTCCCGCAATGCCGCATTTTTCACCAGTTGAATGGTGAAAAATGGAGCCTAACATATCTGGGTTGATTTTCCCTCGAAAAAAACTTAAATCATCTCTGACTTGAACCTTGGCCAGGAATAATAAGCTGAGAGCTGACACTTTAAAACAGTAATCGTAGCAACGTTAAAGAGTGGCGTCGCTATTTGGGAGTAACAACATGGTGGACTTTCTATAACGGAAGATGCCACAGAAGACAGAAAATAAGGCTATAGCTCGGTAATTTGTTATGCGCTTTTAACGAAACTTGTTTTATTTTACTTCTATTTTCATTTGGTGTGTACGATTTTTACATAAACAAATGACAATAATAAAAATTAATTCTAAACAGTGAAAATGACATTAATTTTTTTCGCCCCGAAATTTTATTTAAATATGTGCTAGATTATTTCTGTTTCCACAACTAAGTATAGAATGTGGCTGAAACTTAATAAACGTTTTAGAAAAAACATGGCGGCAGCTGTACATATGACCAGAGTCGATAGAAATACAGATGCTGCTGCTGCCAAAAGCTTCAATGCTACGATACTGGCATAATACATATTGGACGTGGCTATTTATATATACAGTATGTATACTCAATTGGCTATTTATACATATTGATTGTATGTTCCTATATTCCGGCCTGATACTCACTGTATGCGCTATTACTACAATTAATATTTTGATAATAACTACACAATTATAAATAATTATAGTTTTATTTATTAAGGTTCAGTTACAATGTTCAATAAACTAATCAATAAACTATGAAGTGTCATTAAATTAGTGAAATTTAGGTATTGAAATTTAAAGTAAATTGGTAGGTGTACAGTACCAATAAAGTAAAGTAAATATATAAATTTTTATTCAGTATTTTATTTTATTTTTTTATAAAAATGGTCTGCTTAGTCTTTCTCTTCGGACATCCTTTGCATTTAATTTTAGTTTTGAATTTTAAGTTCTTATTTGATTGATTTTAACAGGGCTCGTTATTAGACCGAATTTGTTCTTTAGATACTTCTGGTTCAATTGTACTCTCTTATTCAAAAAAAAAAAAAAATTATTTCTTGCATTGCTTTCTATTAGTCTACTTTTAATTCCTCTACATATTTATTGAAGGCTTGCGTTTTATAATTAGACAAAATATTTGCAATATTTTAGTTATTGCCAGTGCCATATTAAATTTTTCCCTATCCGATAATATTTTGTTGGGACAATCAAAAATCATCAGTAAAAGTTTCATCTTCAATATGATCATCGATGTCTAAATTTAAATCGTCTGTATCCATACCTAGTGAATTTTCAATTAAAATAATATATCTTGCATGAAAGCAATTTTTGAAAATTTGTTCAAATTATTATAGTTTCTTATCATAAGAATATGACGACACGGTGCACTAAAAAAATTCCAAAATGAACAAGAACATGTTTCCACCGATGTATTATAAAATTTTGCTATTTTGCAATCAAGATTTTTCTCAATGTCATGCAATCGAAAAGGAAGCATTATCAGAGATAAAATATTATGATTTAGAATACTCGTTTCTCGATAATCGATATCATAATTAGTATATCGATAATCAAAATTTAGGATATCCTAAATTATAAATAACAATAAAACTGTCACCTTTACGTCTTGGTTTTAATTAACAGAAAAAAATGACGTAGAAATGTGGAAAGTGGAATCAAGTACTGTGTCTTGAAGTGTACTTAAATAATTATCTGTGCTTAAATTGCCAATTTGTTTGATGAAGCTTGTATCGAAATTAATAAAAGCACGTAGGAATAAAATAAAACTTAGTATTCGAGCGATAGAAGACGAACAGACGACACATTTTTCCGGACAACTTCTGTAGGAATTCAAAGACAAGCAGCACTTTTTTTCAACATTTTTTAATGTACTTTCTTCGTGTCACGAATTAGGATATCCATATTTGGTAAAATGAAATGACACGTATGATTACTACCTAAACTCTCAATGTTTTTAAAACTTGCTTGAGTGAGTAGCAGGACCAGAAAGGTGCGTCAATCGAAAAGGAAGCATTATCAGAGATGAAATATTATGAACTTCCCTGTCCATACTTTAAATATTTTTTAAATGTAAAGCTTGTAATTTAAATCAATTATTAAATTAAAAAAAAAAAAAAATAGTTTGAAATTTCACATAAAGCTATAAGCTACATATTGCACTACAATTAATGTCCTGATTTTCAGAGCATTAATAAACTGCCATCAACAGCAACACTGCATACTGTAATTCTATTGCACAGATGGCGGTTCAGATATAGTTATTGTCATTAATAATATTACTTTTTTGCTATGCCAATATTAAAAGGGATTACATTATTTGTGTATGGGAACACGACACTGAAGAAGAGTGCCTCTCGGGAGAAATTTCAATGGAAAACTGACCCCTATTTAGATGTTACAAACGTGAAGAAAACTCGAAAAATTCTATGTTGTCAGCCTGTCGGCGAGGCACAAACTGACTAAAAACTACAAATGTTCAGTGGTTTTTCCACTCAGACACAGGTAAACAATTCTAAAAAACTATCAACCCTGTTCATTGTGGTACACAACGGTAGATATGTTCTAACCTACAATGGTAAGAGACTGGTCTCAACGTATCTAAGATAGATCTTTCATGAAAAATTCTTGGAGAGTTGCTTTCCCGGATTCGATGCCAACTCATCCAAAGAGGTGGGCCAAGACGTTTACTGCCATGGCCATCACCCTTTATTTATTATTACACAGGGACTAATTCAAAAATTAAAAATAGAAAATAAAACCACAAATTAATCATTAAAATTTTTATCTACTTCAATTAACGCGTAACAAAGAAACTCAACAATTGAATTTTCATTGTCTAGCTCTATTATTGCAAGAGTGCGCTTTACAATTGACTTAAAAATGTTTTTTGATTCATACAGTTATCAACCCTTGCCAGAAACTTTGGAGTAAGAGATTTTTCACAAATTATTGTTATTTATGCAAATAAGAAATTTATTCGAAAAATTAATGGCTTTAAAATGAAATTGCTCGGTGCAGATGATAATTACTTTAAATTGATTTAAAGATTTTGACTTTTCGATATTACTGAATGTAGTTTTTAAGCAAACATTTTTATGTTTTTCTGTATTCTATAATCATTTTGGTGTTGAAATGAAAGGGTTAGATTTGCATGTGAGTTCAACAGCTTAGAAATTAAGGTCTTGTGCTATGTAAATACATCTTAGGGCTTTTTACATATACTGTTACTTAGAAAAGGATACAGAATACGTTTTTAACTCTATGAACCTATTTTTATAGACTTATTTATCATCTGTAGACTTTTCGATTCACTACACGTAATAAATGAATTTATTGTCATAAATGATTAAATTAGTAGTTAACAGATATAATTTGTAAGCTGTTAAATTTTATTATAACTTGTTTTATAATAAGATGCTTATTAAAGATTTAAACATAATTTGTAAAAACTTCTTTCCCTCACTCAAATTGATGAAATTTTACGAGTTCCTTAAGCCGTGCATTGTTTAGTTTACAGTTTGATAAGAAATTTTGTTATACATTAAATGAAAAGTTTCTTTAGAGTGTAGTAATTTTTCTAAAAGGTTACATAAGTACTCATTGGAAAATTTTTATATATTCGATTTTAAAATCAGAATAAAGGTTTCGGTATTTAACATTTATTGTGTTATATGAATTTTCTTTTTCCATTTTCAGGGCAAGATCAGATGGACGTGCGGGATTCGTGAATCCAAAGAATTTGGATCATGTTAAATTTCGGGGCAAAAATAAAGGCCTATTGGAGCAGGACGAACCCGCAGAAATTAAATTTGGAAAGTCCATCTTGAAAAATAACATCAGTCCTGCATATAAACAAACAATGGATAAGATTCGGCCATTTTACGATATTACGTGCGATCGCTTTAACAGGTAAGTTATATTACTGTTTATATGTAATACAGTTATATCATGTTGATAGGTGCTTCTTGTCCTTAATTACTTATATTATACTGTTATCCACTTTAGACATTCTTGTGTTATTATAACAAGTCTAAAGTGGAGGTCCACTGTGAACTTGTTATAATGAGGAAAAAGAAACACATAATTTCCAATTAAAATATATTTACTGTGATGTAATCTTATATGCTATTATATCACAATCGAGCATTTCGGGCCGACGTTTCTTCTCAGCAGACGTTATCTTTTTATGTTTATATTTTAATTTGCCCTTATCGCTGCAGACTGAGATGGTGTGAGCTGGATAATTACTCAGTGGGTTAAAGAGTTGATAATTCGTTTAAGGAATTGAGTGAATGAAACTCTGTTGTAATAAACAGGTAAATATTTAGAGAAAGTTTTGCTGGAAAAGTTAAAAAAATGGCATTTTAAAGGTCTATTCCGAAAATGTTAAAAAAAATACATATGGGTATATTAAATTATAAACATAAAAAAAAATTGTATTTGCTGAGGCAAAACGTTGACCTGAAATGCTCGATCATAGTGGCATATAAAATCTTTTATGTACATTACAGTATAGACAGTAAATATATTTTAATTTGAAATTGTGTTTTTCGTCCCTCATTATAACAAATCCTAGTACACAAAGAATGACCAAAATGGACAAAAGTATAATACAGTTAGTCTATACACTATTATAATATAGTATGGAATAAGCCGCTAAAGGATTAAACGTTTTTTGAAAATATAGTTCATTTATATTAAAGTACAATATATTAAGGGATGGTCATATGGACCATTCCTTTACTATACCGTAAGTGATTTCAGATGTATCTGAAATCACTTACGTAAATTTATATAGTATATTCTACCATTCGTATAAATTATATGTACAGGATGAACACGCGTCTCAATTTTCTCTTCTTTTTAGAAATCAAAAATATAAATAGGATCGCTTAATATGACTTGTAATTTAATGTGACAAATTTATAGTCACTACATTATTTTTACTTTCTCTGCTCTGTTGTATATAATAGAGGGAAAGTATGGCGATCGGACAAAAATTGATTTCTAAAACTTTTACATATTATATATTTTACAAGACTCTGGAGATCTTGAAACGTGCAGAAATGCAACAAAAATCGGGGGTTTTCTGTATATATAGATAGATGTGTTTGTGTGTGTTTGGGGGCACGATTTTTTTTATCTTCTTTGAAGCTTAATAACTCTTGTGCTTTTTGCTGAAAATTTCGGAAATTTTTTAGGGAGGTTTGAGTATTACAAGGATTGAAGCTATTAGGCTGTGTACACACTAGGCGTTTTAAAACGCGCGTTAGCTCGGCGTTCGACGAGCGTTTTTGGAGCGTACGCACTGGCTCAGTTTGGAAATGGACGTGAAAGTAATTGATTGTGTGTGCCTACTCCATCGTCGCTATAAAAGACGATGGCAGACACAAAGAGAATTTTGGGTGCACCCAATATTACGAGATAGACTGACTCATGGAATGTTTGCGACGTTGTATCCAAAACTAAGACAAAATGAACCCAAGTTTTTTAATTCTTTTAAAATATCTATAAAATCCTTTGACAATGGTTGGTCGACCTCTTTTAGATTTCATCAATAAATAGATCAGTATCGAAATGATCGTTCTCCATTTTAGCACATATATCTCAAAGCGCTCAGCTGACGCCCGCAAAACGCGCGCTTGGCCAAAAGCGCGCGTTTGAGTGTGTACGCATATGTAGAACTCTTGATTCTTTAAAACGAGCGTTAAACGCGCGTTTAAAAACACCTAGTGTGTACACAGCCTTAAAGTTTGGTGGTGATAGTTTTAGGGGTGTAGAGATAAAAGGAGTCATGTGTCTTATCTCATGTAGGGTCCGATCAAACGACGATTTTACTTTTTGTTAGCATTTAAAAATTTTTTATAAAACTCATCCCTACCCTCAAAATTATGCTTTTCATTATTTTATAAAAGGTTAAAATATCAAAAGTTTTTTAAGTAAAATAATATAGCGGATGAAGCCACCAAATGTTAGCGGGAAATTTAAGCAACTCGTTACTAGATTTTTAAAATAAAGTTTAATTATTATTAGACAAATTTTTCTTTCATTCTTCAGAACTCTCCTTGTTTAGGTAAAAAATATATGGTCACTCCATATATTTAATACAATGATGTCAATTATTTATATATCTGTCTATATTTATCTACACATAAAAAAACAGGCGGCTACGTATTCTTCGTTTTCATTAATATGTATGGACCTCTGTCCTGATGTTATTGAGTACATCGTTAAGCGACATATGCATCCTCTATATATATTCAAAGTTCAATAGAGCGCCACTGTTCACCTCTGAGATCGTCACCGAAAAATTTCAAAGCCAAGAATTACATACACTAACGAGTTCTGCACATAACTTTAAATTTGAATTAGAGGAGGACCTACATGTCCACAAAATAGTAATAACTTTAATAACGTCGGAAGGCATCGAAACTTTAATCGTGAATTAGAATGCATTTCGCTCTAGGTATATTGTTCAAGTGTTCTGTTGCCATAACTTAACAGACATCTAAGCGATAATTTGTTTATTTCATGGAATATTTTAGACAATATAAAATTAAATGTTTTCCAAGTAATAATTTATAATTTCTCTATAAGTTTTATAAATATTTACTGCATTGTAAATTTTTTCTTTCTACTTATAGTGAGCGATTGGNCATAATACCACCTTCTCCTCTACTGTACGTTGAAAAAACTACAGAAATTCTACACAAAATTACATTTTCCGTTGCTTTTGTTATTCGCATGATCAGTTCTTGTTCTTAACATCATAAATGTATTAAACACCGCTTCTGTAGTTGAGTATGTATTCTATATTGTTTTTTAAATGCTACTTTTAATATATTTACAATAATTATGCAATATGTTTTTATCTGGTTAGTCATGCAGCTATTGTATATTTTAAACTAACGTCCTTTATTGGAATACATGTTTAATTTAATATCTTATTTGTTTGCATGATTAAATTTTACGTAAGTATTAAATATAAAAATCGAGTTTGCTTATCGTTTTTAATAAATGTAAATAATGCAGAATTAATTGGCAGATATTGCTCTTACATCAGTCAAGCTATAATGTTACTTATTCAAACATCCTTTATTATATTTAAATACTTTTAACTTCTTGCATTAAATAACGAATGCATAATGCAATTTTTTTCAATACAATTTGTTCTAATTAATAAAATGAAATCATTGTGACAGTATAAATAGGAACACATTTATTGTTTTATTAAAATTATTAAATTATCTAGTCAAATTAAGTGTTTACCCGTAACTGAGTTGAGATATCCACCGAAAACCTGTAGTTCGTAGTGGCTTTCTATCTTATAAATGATCTTATGACGTCTATATCTAAAAGTGGTTAGTTTCCCGTGATATTTTCTTTTAAAAAATCTCCCAAATATCGCGTTACTTTACCCCCATTCAGCCTAAGTTATCGAAAACAAAAAATAAATATTGTTTTTCTGTATGTTTGGATGTTAGAGTGTGTTATCCCGTGTGGCACTATTTTGTTTACCATTTTTAAAGCTAAAAACTCTTATGTTTTTTTGTTGTTAATTTCTGAAATTTTGCAGGGAGATTTCTGTGTTAGGGAAATTGGTGCTGTTAAATTCTGGTGAATAGGGAAATTGATGCTGTTAAATTCTGGTTGATAGGGAAATTAATGATGCTAAATCTTGGTGGATAAAGGTCGAGAGATTAGGGAAATAAAGGGGGATGTGTTTCATATCTTAAATAACGTCGTACTTAATAACCAACTTTTACTCGTTATTATAATTTACGATTTTCTATAAAATATATCCCTAACCTGAAAGTTAAAATTTTGATATTCACTAATAATAAAAAGTTTAAAAAGATTTTAGTAAAATATCATTACAAATATTACCGTCAAAATTTTCAGTTTTCTAAGTGTTTTAATCATTGTATAGGAAAATAATTCAATAATTTTTTTATAAATGAGTCAGTCAATAAATACGTTAACAATTTACAATTTATTAGCATCTGCACTAATTTGAAATGATAATTTTATTCTATAAATTAAATAAGATACATAAAGTATTTCTATTGAATTTTCACGTCGAGTGCATTGTTACGTAAGGTAGAACACGTGTATGTTTTACGATAAACAACAGTATTTGAGAAACATCCAATTGAATCGTTATATAAATAATGCACTTAATCTCTTAATCAAACAACGTTATGTTTAGATTTATCTATGAAATATTTTTAAGTTATTTATTAAATAAACATAACTATCTTAAACAGTTTCCATTTGTAATTTCAACAAACATTATTTTAAAGTTCGATTAGTTCGAATTTGTTACTTTTCACGCAAAAAACATAATTTCTTATACCAATAGCAGAGAAAAACAATATAAGTGTTACTTGCCATAAAAATTAATCTGTTAATTAACGAATTTTTAATTTTAAACCGAAAAATCTTTAAGATATTACTTACAAAATAATTCGGTAATTTTTAATGTGATTTAATAATTACCTATATATTTAATAAATTATTATACAGTAATCTGTATTTATTCAAAGTAAATGATTATTATATCATAAGCTAAATTTATTTATACCATAAAATATATAAGACGTAGAGCGTTGCTTATCCGAAGGTCGGTTATTTGAAACGTCGGTTATCCGAAAGAATTCCAGTCGAAAAATTTAAATTTTCACTAGTGCTGTGGCACTGCAATCTTTGGCTATATCTTGGGCTACTCCAATATTTTTTTTGTTGGTGTGTGTACTTTAGCAGGTAGCACTGGCTCTTTTGTGTGGTGTTTTTCTAAGAACTGTGTGTCCTGCTGAATCGAACGTTTTTGATACTAGATTAACTTCTAAAGTATAATTTTTTTGTTTTTATATTTTTCAATATATTTATTTTGTTTGTAAAAAATAAAGAAATAATTTTTAACGATACAATAGCCACGATTATTATTTATAAAAGTTTACTTTAGGCTTAACATCGACGAAAATTCAATGCGAAGCGAAACACAACGGAGAAAAATTTCAACACGAAATAGGTTAATGTATTTTTTCGTACTTAATCGGTTATCCGAAAAATAAGTTATCCGAACAGCCCCAGTCCCCAATTGATTGGGATAAACGACGCTCTACTGTATTTAGTTTTATAAGAATCTGTTTTGTAAGAGCGAACATGTGTATGATTTACGATAAAAAATTACATATGACATATACTTTATTTAAATTGTTTTAGAAATTTAGCATTTAATCTGCTAAATCAAACAAAGTATGTTTCATTTTGTTATGAAAATATTGTAAGTTATTTGTTACATAAACTTAATCATTGTGCCCAATTTCATTTTAAATTCATAAAGATTATAACTTGTAATATCTGTAGGCATTATTTTAGATTTATAGCGAATATGTAAATAGTAATACTTTAGAAAAATAATAATTATGCAACATTTTCAGATTAAATTAATCAAAATTTGCAGAAAATATGTATTATAAATGGATAATTTTATAAATCTAATTTAGTTATAAAGATTAAGTAAAAGCAAATTTCTATAGGCTATCTTTTATCACTATTATTCCAATAATATACACTTATATACTTATTTTATAGGCCTATATTAAATACAGTTAAACTGTTTCAGTTGATATATGTTCACGTTTCCTATGTCAAAAATATAATAATAATAAATATAATATAAAGGAATAGATTTTTATTAAGTAGGTAAGATCAATAATTTACTTAAGATTTTAAAACTTATCCAAGTAACAGTTTTATACTACATACTTTTTATTAACACTGGTAAATTACGAAGTCTGATACACAATTAGGATACATCATGATAACGCACACTAAGAAAAGATTTTTCGGAATACTCCTGCGGGGGGGAGAGAGAAAGCATTAAGGCTTAACCTAAAGAGCGGCTTCTACTGTACTATTTTAGATGCGATTTTTTGTTTTCAACAACGTTTAGTCTTCATTGAGTACTTAGGTGTGTTAAATTAATAACATTTTAGACATTGTTATAAAAATTTTGGTATTTTTCGATTTTTTAATCAAATGTTCGAACCGTTTTAAATTCGAATTTGTTATTGCATATTGGTTCGATTATAGAACGATTGTAAACGTTCCAGAAAATTGATCAAATTGAAAATAGTTTGTTTGATTCTCAGCAATTCTTATTATTCTCAGCGATAGGTGTTATATAACTATTACTATGGTTGTTGAAATACTGAATATAAATAAGGTTTGATTGCAAAACCCCCGCAAGCAAAGTCGCGGATAACAGTTAGTTCTGTTTATAAAGAATAAAAGTATATTTGGCAGCACGGCAATAACGGCTCTCGTCTCTCTTCATATTCATATACGTTTATACAGATCTTACTACTATGACGACACATTATCGCTTACGAAACCAGTCATTTTAAAATAATTTGGCGGCTTTCTCATCTTGAGCTTGTACGGAAAATCTCAAAACAAACAATGATTAATATTAATAAATAGTAAGTTACTGTACTATAATACTATTAAATAACGCAGGCAGAAACATCACAATATATTCAAAATTTAAATATGAAATATTACATATTTGATTATCTAAAAAATATAAATAATCAAGCAAAATTTTTTATTTGAAACAGTAAAATGGATAGTTCAAAATTATCTAAGACTTATCCTCTGTGAAATTTGCTTTCCAGGGGAAGGTTCAATCTTATTTTTCCCCTGGCTTTACTCCAGCTACGGTCTTTATCCCGCGCAAACTTACTTCTTACCAATAGCACGCTCAGAGAAAAAGCAAATGGGCCTTGCCCCCTCGAAAGAAATAAAGGAAAACAAACACTAAAAATTTTCCAGATATCTTTACTTAATTGAAATTTATTTTTTTATTCATATTGTGTCGTGTCTTCTATTCCTATCCTACAAATTAATCTGCAAATGTAGAAATTGTATTGAATTCTGATTAAAAAAATTTTTTATTTGTTCAACTCGGCTTTTCCAAGACTAAAACCTTGAGTTCGCCACTGACTAAAAGGGTCTATTTTTTACCCATTGCAAGTTCAAAAAGTCCCGCAATGCCGCATTTTTCACCAGTTGAATGGTGAAAAATGGAGCCTAACATATCTGGGTTGATTTTCCCTCGAAAAAAACTTAAATCATCTCTGACTTGAACCTTGGCCAGGAATAATAAGCTGAGAGCTGACACTTTAAAACAGTAATCGTAGCAACGTTAAAGAGTGGCGTCGCTATTTGGGAGTAACAACATGGTGGACTTTCTATAACGGAAGATGCCACAGAAGACAGAAAATAAGGCTATAGCTCGGTAATTTGTTATGCGCTTTTAACGAAACTTGTTTTATTTTACTTCTATTTTCATTTGGTGTGTACGATTTTTACATAAACAAATGACAATAATAAAAATTAATTCTAAACAGTGAAAATGACATTAATTTTTTTCGCCCCGAAATTTTATTTAAATATGTGCTAGATTATTTCTGTTTCCACAACTAAGTATAGAATGTGGCTGAAACTTAATAAACGTTTTAGAAAAAACATGGCGGCAGCTGTACATATGACCAGAGTCGATAGAAATACAGATGCTGCTGCTGCCAAAAGCTTCAATGCTACGATACTGGCATAATACATATTGGACGTGGCTATTTATATATACAGTATGTATACTCAATTGGCTATTTATACATATTGATTGTATGTTCCTATATTCCGGCCTGATACTCACTGTATGCGCTATTACTACAATTAATATTTTGATAATAACTACACAATTATAAATAATTATAGTTTTATTTATTAAGGTTCAGTTACAATGTTCAATAAACTAATCAATAAACTATGAAGTGTCATTAAATTAGTGAAATTTAGGTATTGAAATTTAAAGTAAATTGGTAGGTGTACAGTACCAATAAAGTAAAGTAAATATATAAATTTTTATTCAGTATTTTATTTTATTTTTTTATAAAAATGGTCTGCTTAGTCTTTCTCTTCGGACATCCTTTGCATTTAATTTTAGTTTTGAATTTTAAGTTCTTATTTGATTGATTTTAACAGGGCTCGTTATTAGACCGAATTTGTTCTTTAGATACTTCTGGTTCAATTGTACTCTCTTATTCAAAAAAAAAAAAAAATTATTTCTTGCATTGCTTTCTATTAGTCTACTTTTAATTCCTCTACATATTTATTGAAGGCTTGCGTTTTATAATTAGACAAAATATTTGCAATATTTTAGTTATTGCCAGTGCCATATTAAATTTTTCCCTATCCGATAATATTTTGTTGGGACAATCAAAAATCATCAGTAAAAGTTTCATCTTCAATATGATCATCGATGTCTAAATTTAAATCGTCTGTATCCATACCTAGTGAATTTTCAATTAAAATAATATATCTTGCATGAAAGCAATTTTTGAAAATTTGTTCAAATTATTATAGTTTCTTATCATAAGAATATGACGACACGGTGCACTAAAAAAATTCCAAAATGAACAAGAACATGTTTCCACCGATGTATTATAAAATTTTGCTATTTTGCAATCAAGATTTTTCTCAATGTCATGCAATCGAAAAGGAAGCATTATCAGAGATAAAATATTATGATTTAGAATACTCGTTTCTCGATAATCGATATCATAATTAGTATATCGATAATCAAAATTTAGGATATCCTAAATTATAAATAACAATAAAACTGTCACCTTTACGTCTTGGTTTTAATTAACAGAAAAAAATGACGTAGAAATGTGGAAAGTGGAATCAAGTACTGTGTCTTGAAGTGTACTTAAATAATTATCTGTGCTTAAATTGCCAATTTGTTTGATGAAGCTTGTATCGAAATTAATAAAAGCACGTAGGAATAAAATAAAACTTAGTATTCGAGCGATAGAAGACGAACAGACGACACATTTTTCCGGACAACTTCTGTAGGAATTCAAAGACAAGCAGCACTTTTTTTCAACATTTTTTAATGTACTTTCTTCGTGTCACGAATTAGGATATCCATATTTGGTAAAATGAAATGACACGTATGATTACTACCTAAACTCTCAATGTTTTTAAAACTTGCTTGAGTGAGTAGCAGGACCAGAAAGGTGCGTCAATCGAAAAGGAAGCATTATCAGAGATGAAATATTATGAACTTCCCTGTCCATACTTTAAATATTTTTTAAATGTAAAGCTTGTAATTTAAATCAATTATTAAATTAAAAAAAAAAAAAATAGTTTGAAATTTCACATAAAGCTATAAGCTACATATTGCACTACAATTAATGTCCTGATTTTCAGAGCATTAATAAACTGCCATCAACAGCAACACTGCATACTGTAATTCTATTGCACAGATGGCGGTTCAGATATAGTTATTGTCATTAATAATATTACTTTTTTGCTATGCCAATATTAAAAGGGATTACATTATTTGTGTATGGGAACACGACACTGAAGAAGAGTGCCTCTCGGGAGAAATTTCAATGGAAAACTGACCCCTATTTAGATGTTACAAACGTGAAGAAAACTCGAAAAATTCTATGTTGTCAGCCTGTCGGCGAGGCACAAACTGACTAAAAACTACAAATGTTCAGTGGTTTTTCCACTCAGACACAGGTAAACAATTCTAAAAAACTATCAACCCTGTTCATTGTGGTACACAACGGTAGATATGTTCTAACCTACAATGGTAAGAGACTGGTCTCAACGTATCTAAGATAGATCTTTCATGAAAAATTCTTGGAGAGTTGCTTTCCCGGATTCGATGCCAACTCATCCAAAGAGGTGGGCCAAGACGTTTACTGCCATGGCCATCACCCTTTATTTATTATTACACAGGGACTAATTCAAAAATTAAAAATAGAAAATAAAACCACAAATTAATCATTAAAATTTTTATCTACTTCAATTAACGCGTAACAAAGAAACTCAACAATTGAATTTTCATTGTCTAGCTCTATTATTGCAAGAGTGCGCTTTACAATTGACTTAAAAATGTTTTTTGATTCATACAGTTATCAACCCTTGCCAGAAACTTTGGAGTAAGAGATTTTTCACAAATTATTGTTATTTATGCAAATAAGAAATTTATTCGAAAAATTAATGGCTTTAAAATGAAATTGCTCGGTGCAGATGATAATTACTTTAAATTGATTTAAAGATTTTGACTTTTCGATATTACTGAATGTAGTTTTTAAGCAAACATTTTTATGTTTTTCTGTATTCTATAATCATTTTGGTGTTGAAATGAAAGGGTTAGATTTGCATGTGAGTTCAACAGCTTAGAAATTAAGGTCTTGTGCTATGTAAATACATCTTAGGGCTTTTTACATATACTGTTACTTAGAAAAGGATACAGAATACGTTTTTAACTCTATGAACCTATTTTTATAGACTTATTTATCATCTGTAGACTTTTCGATTCACTACACGTAATAAATGAATTTATTGTCATAAATGATTAAATTAGTAGTTAACAGATATAATTTGTAAGCTGTTAAATTTTATTATAACTTGTTTTATAATAAGATGCTTATTAAAGATTTAAACATAATTTGTAAAAACTTCTTTCCCTCACTCAAATTGATGAAATTTTACGAGTTCCTTAAGCCGTGCATTGTTTAGTTTACAGTTTGATAAGAAATTTTGTTATACATTAAATGAAAAGTTTCTTTAGAGTGTAGTAATTTTTCTAAAAGGTTACATAAGTACTCATTGGAAAATTTTTATATATTCGATTTTAAAATCAGAATAAAGGTTTCGGTATTTAACATTTATTGTGTTATATGAATTTTCTTTTTCCATTTTCAGGGCAAGATCAGATGGACGTGCGGGATTCGTGAATCCAAAGAATTTGGATCATGTTAAATTTCGGGGCAAAAATAAAGGCCTATTGGAGCAGGACGAACCCGCAGAAATTAAATTTGGAAAGTCCATCTTGAAAAATAACATCAGTCCTGCATATAAACAAACAATGGATAAGATTCGGCCATTTTACGATATTACGTGCGATCGCTTTAACAGGTAAGTTATATTACTGTTTATATGTAATACAGTTATATCATGTTGATAGGTGCTTCTTGTCCTTAATTACTTATATTATACTGTTATCCACTTTAGACATTCTTGTGTTATTATAACAAGTCTAAAGTGGAGGTCCACTGTGAACTTGTTATAATGAGGAAAAAGAAACACATAATTTCCAATTAAAATATATTTACTGTGATGTAATCTTATATGCTATTATATCACAATCGAGCATTTCGGGCCGACGTTTCTTCTCAGCAGACGTTATCTTTTTATGTTTATATTTTAATTTGCCCTTATCGCTGCAGACTGAGATGGTGTGAGCTGGATAATTACTCAGTGGGTTAAAGAGTTGATAATTCGTTTAAGGAATTGAGTGAATGAAACTCTGTTGTAATAAACAGGTAAATATTTAGAGAAAGTTTTGCTGGAAAAGTTAAAAAAATGGCATTTTAAAGGTCTATTCCGAAAATGTTAAAAAAAATACATATGGGTATATTAAATTATAAACATAAAAAAAAATTGTATTTGCTGAGGCAAAACGTTGACCTGAAATGCTCGATCATAGTGGCATATAAAATCTTTTATGTACATTACAGTATAGACAGTAAATATATTTTAATTTGAAATTGTGTTTTTCGTCCCTCATTATAACAAATCCTAGTACACAAAGAATGACCAAAATGGACAAAAGTATAATACAGTTAGTCTATACACTATTATAATATAGTATGGAATAAGCCGCTAAAGGATTAAACGTTTTTTGAAAATATAGTTCATTTATATTAAAGTACAATATATTAAGGGATGGTCATATGGACCATTCCTTTACTATACCGTAAGTGATTTCAGATACATCTGAAATCACTTACGTAAATTTATATAGTATATTCTACCATTCGTATAAATTATATGTACAGGATGAACACGCGTCTCAATTTTCTCTTCTTTTTAGAAATCAAAAATATAAATAGGATCGCTTAATATGACTTGTAATTTAATGTGACAAATTTATAGTCACTACATTATTTTTACTTTCTCTGCTCTGTTGTATATAATAGAGGGAAAGTATGGCGATCGGACAAAAATTGATTTCTAAAACTTTTACATATTATATATTTTACAAGACTCTGGAGATCTTGAAACGTGCAGAAATGCAACAAAAATCGGGGGTTTTCTGTATATATAGATAGATGTGTTTGTGTGTGTTTGGGGGCACGATTTTTTTTATCTTCTTTGAAGCTTAATAACTCTTGTGCTTTTTGCTGAAAATTTCGGAAATTTTTTAGGGAGGTTTGAGTATTACAAGGATTGAAGCTATTAGGCTGTGTACACACTAGGCGTTTTAAAACGCGCGTTAGCTCGGCGTTCGACGAGCGTTTTTGGAGCGTACGCACTGGCTCAGTTTGGAAATGGACGTGAAAGTAATTGATTGTGTGTGCCTACTCCATCGTCGCTATAAAAGACGATGGCAGACACAAAGAGAATTTTGGGTGCACCCAATATTACGAGATAGACTGACTCATGGAATGTTTGCGACGTTGTATCCAAAACTAAGACAAAATGAACCCAAGTTTTTTAATTCTTTTAAAATATCTATAAAATCCTTTGACGATGGTTGGTCTCTTTTAGATTTCATCAATAAATAGATCAGTATCGAAATGATCGTTCTCCATTTTAGCACATATATCTCAAAGCGCTCAGCTGACGCCCGCAAAACGCGCGCTTGGCCAAAAGCGCGCGTTTGAGTGTGTACGCATATGTAGAACTCTTGATTCTTTAAAACGAGCGTTAAACGCGCGTTTAAAAACACCTAGTGTGTACACAGCCTTAAAGTTTGGTGGTGATAGTTTTAGGGGTGTAGAGATAAAAGGAGTCATGTGTCTTATCTCATGTAGGGTCCGATCAAACGACGATTTTACTTTTTGTTAGCATTTAAAAATTTTTTATAAAACTCATCCCTACCCTCAAAATTATGCTTTTCATTATTTTATAAAAGGTTAAAATATCAAAAGTTTTTTAAGTAAAATAATATAGCGGATGAAGCCACCAAATGTTAGCGGGAAATTTAAGCAACTCGTTACTAGATTTTTAAAATAAAGTTTAATTATTATTAGACAAATTTTTCTTTCATTCTTCAGAACTCTCCTTGTTTAGGTAAAAAATATATGGTCACTCCATATATTTAATACAATGATGTCAATTATTTATATATCTGTCTATATTTATCTACACATAAAAAAACAGGCGGCTACGTATTCTTCGTTTTCATTAATATGTATGGACCTCTGTCCTGATGTTATTGAGTACATCGTTAAGCGACATATGCATCCTCTATATATATTCAAAGTTCAATAGAGCGCCACTGTTCACCTCTGAGATCGTCACCGAAAAATTTCAAAGCCAAGAATTACATACACTAACGAGTTCTGCACATAACTTTAAATTTGAATTAGAGGAGGACCTACATGTCCACAAAATAGTAATAACTTTAATAACGTCGGAAGGCATCGAAACTTTAATCGTGAATTAGAATGCATTTCGCTCTAGGTATATTGTTCAAGTGTTCTGTTGCCATAACTTAACAGACATCTAAGCGATAATTTCTTTATTTCATGGAATATTTTAGACAATATAAAATTAAATGTTTTCCAAGTAATAATTTATAATTTCTCTATAAGTTTTATAAATATTTACTGCATTGTAAATTTTTTCTTTCTACTTTTAGTCAGCGATTGGTTGAAGATCAGGACGACAATGAATTCAATAATGACAATATGGGTCGTCCAAATAACACCAGAATGAACGAAAGGTGCATAGAAAATGAGAACACCTTTGGATATAATATTGGACACACCATTGGATATACCATTGGTTGTGCCATTAAAGATACAAAGAAACTTAAAAAAGCCGGATCTTTCCTGAAGGCCGTATGGAAACCAATCAAAAAGTAAGTTTCTGCATATGTAAGTACAAAGTTCGATTTAGTTCGGTCATTCGTTTGCCTTTACAATTCTCACTAAATCCAGTGTGATGCTGAACTAAAGTACCTCAAACAGCAACAATTATACATAATATTAAGATGTACGCAGAGATTTGAGTTTGAAAACTTCGTAATTTTTATGAAAATGGCATAACTTCTTTATATTTTTGGCGCTATATCGATATTTAAGAAACTAGTTTTATTTCTAATTTAATGAAAAAATAAGCTACAAATGAAAATAAGATCAACTAGCAATTATTTATAAATATAACATTTTTTGATTCTCAATTTCATATAATGTAATATTTGCAATTAATCAATATAAACACAGTCGATATTGCACTCTCAATAAGTTTTGATAAATTTCAAATTCAGATATGTTTTCAATAAATAATTATATTTGTTTTTTCACATTCAGATCAGCACAGAAGTTATGGAGAGGAATGAAAAATGGAGAAACTGAATACATTCAGTTTGATTAATGATCTCTTTGTCTCCATGATTTTAGTCAAGTTTCCATCTGCTTGATATGGTTCGAGTACATCTCGGGTAAGAGTTTAATCAGAATATTTTTGTATTTTACACTTAACACAGATGATTTTCTACCCACAATTTATAAATTAAACACCATTTCTATCTCCAATAAAAATGGTGTTTTGGCCATGTTAACAGAAGAACAGAAAACATGTATTAAAGTGGAGATACATCATGTTTTTTATGATATTGAGATTTTACATATAGACAGACTGGAGTAGGCTTACAGGGAATTAAAATTATATATATATATATATTGTTGTCCATGTATCGACTAAAATATATTCCGGTAGTGTAAAAGTCTCGTAACACAGGGAAAACAACAGGGTAAATGGGAGTAGGGATTAAAATATTCAGCAAGTTTATATGAATATGAGTACACCAAGATTTTCAACTAATCAAATTAATAAAAATATATATATAACGTAATAAATGACACAACAGTAGCAAATTAATAATTATGCAATAAATAATTTTGGTTTGATTTTTAAAGAAGGGGTTTTAGAGAAAAAATAAACTTACTGATTTAAAAATTATTAAATAATTAAATATTTTTGATAAATTTATTGATTATTTTTTATTTTTATTTTCACAGATTTAAGAAGTCTTATTTTAAAATAAACAAAAAAATTAAAAGAGAAATCTATAAAACCAACAAAAGAATTGTTTTAAATTTCAATTTTCTTTTTGTTGTTTGCATTTTTATGCATTTATTCTAGTATTAATTAGGTTTTTTAATACCTCTTTTTTGTTTTTTTCTCTTTATTTCAAAATGTTCAAAAAAATTAAAAGAGAAATTTTAAAAATAACAAAAAAAGAATTTTAAATTCTAATTTTCTTTTTGTTTTTTGCATTTTTATGCATTTATTCTAGTATTAATTAGGTTTTTTAATACCTCTTTTTTTGTTTTTTTCTCTTTATTTCAAAATGTTCAAAAAAAATTAAAAGAGAAATTTTAAAAATAACAAAAAAAGAATTTTAAATTCTAATTTTCTTTTTGTTTTTTGCATTTTTATGCATTTATTCTAGTATTAATTAGGTTTTTTAATACCTCTTTTTTTGTTTTTTTCTCTTTATTTCAAAATGTTCAAAAAAAATTAAAAGAGAAATTTTAAAAATAACAAAAAAAGAATTTTAAATTCTAATTTTCTTTTTGTTTTTTGCATTTTTATGCATTTATTCTAGTATTAATTAGGTTTTTTAATACCTCTTTTTTTGTTTTTTTCTCTTTATTTCAAAATGTTCAAAAAAAATTAAAAGAGAAATTTTAAAAATAACAAAAAAAGAATTTTAAATTCTAATTTTCTTTTTGTTTTTTGCATTTTTATGCATTTATTCTAGTATTAATTAGGTTTTTTAATACCTCTTTTTTTGTTTTTTTCTCTTTATTTCAAAATGTTCAAAAAAAATTAAAAGAGAAATTTTAAAAATAACAAAAAAAGAATTTTAAATTCTAATTTTCTTTTTGTTTTTTGCATTTTTATGCATTTATTCTAGTATTAATTAGGTTTTTTAATACCTCTTTTTTTGTTTTTTTCTCTTTATTTCAAAATGTTCAAAAAAAATTAAAAGAGAAATTTTAAAAATAACAAAAAAAGAATTTTAAATTCTAATTTTCTTTTTGTTTTTTGCATTTTTATGCATTTATTCTAGTATTAATTAGGTTTTTTAATACCTCTTTTTTTGTTTTTTTCTCTTTATTTCAAAATGTTCAAAAAAAATTAAAAGAGAAATTTTAAAAATAACAAAAAAAGAATTTTAAATTCTAATTTTCTTTTTGTTTTTTGCATTTTTATGCATTTATTCTAGTATTAATTAGGTTTTTTAATACCTCTTTTTTTGTTTTTTTCTCTTTATTTCAAAATGTTCAAAAAAAATTAAAAGAGAAATTTTAAAAATAACAAAAAAAGAATTTTAAATTCTAATTTTCTTTTTGTTTTTTGCATTTTTATGCATTTATTCTAGTATTAATTAGGTTTTTTAATACCTCTTTTTTTGTTTTTTTCTCTTTATTTCAAAATGTTCAAAAAAAATTAAAAGAGAAATTTTAAAAATAACAAAAAAAGAATTTTAAATTCTAATTTTCTTTTTGTTTTTTGCATTTTTATGCATTTATTCTAGTATTAATTAGGTTTTTTAATACCTCTTTTTTTGTTTTTTTCTCTTTATTTCAAAATGTTCAAAAAAAATTAAAAGAGAAATTTTAAAAATAACAAAAAAAGAATTTTAAATTCTAATTTTCTTTTTGTTTTTTGCATTTTTATGCATTTATTCTAGTATTAATTAGGTTTTTTAATACCTCTTTTTTTGTTTTTTTCTCTTTATTTCAAAATGTTCAAAAAAAATTAAAAGAGAAATTTTAAAAATAACAAAAAAAGAATTTTAAATTCTAATTTTCTTTTTGTTTTTTGCATTTTTATGCATTTATTCTAGTATTAATTAGGTTTTTTAATACCTCTTTTTTTGTTTTTTTCTCTTTATTTCAAAATGTTCAAAAAAAATTAAAAGAGAAATTTTAAAAATAACAAAAAAAGAATTTTAAATTCTAATTTTCTTTTTGTTTTTTGCATTTTTATGCATTTATTCTAGTATTAATTAGGTTTTTTAATACCTCTTTTTTTGTTTTTTTCTCTTTATTTCAAAATGTTCAAAAAAAATTAAAAGAGAAATTTTAAAAATAACAAAAAAAGAATTTTAAATTCTAATTTTCTTTTTGTTTTTTGCATTTTTATGCATTTATTCTAGTATTAATTAGGTTTTTTAATACCTCTTTTTTTGTTTTTTTCTCTTTATTTCAAAATGTTCAAAAAAAATTAAAAGAGAAATTTTAAAAATAACAAAAAAAGAATTTTAAATTCTAATTTTCTTTTTGTTTTTTGCATTTTTATGCATTTATTCTAGTATTAATTAGGTTTTTTAATACCTCTTTTTTTGTTTTTTTCTCTTTATTTCAAAATGTTCAAAAAAAATTAAAAGAGAAATTTTAAAAATAACAAAAAAAGAATTTTAAATTCTAATTTTCTTTTTGTTTTTTGCATTTTTATGCATTTATTCTAGTATTAATTAGGTTTTTTAATACCTCTTTTTTTGTTTTTTTCTCTTTATTTCAAAATGTTCAAAAAAAATTAAAAGAGAAATTTTAAAAATAACAAAAAAAGAATTTTAAATTCTAATTTTCTTTTTGTTTTTTGCATTTTTATGCATTTATTCTAGTATTAATTAGGTTTTTTAATACCTCTTTTTTTGTTTTTTTCTCTTTATTTCAAAATGTTCAAAAAAAATTAAAAGAGAAATTTTAAAAATAACAAAAAAAGAATTTTAAATTCTAATTTTCTTTTTGTTTTTTGCATTTTTATGCATTTATTCTAGTATTAATTAGGTTTTTTAATACCTCTTTTTTTGTTTTTTTCTCTTTATTTCAAAATGTTCAAAAAAAATTAAAAGAGAAATTTTAAAAATAACAAAAAAAGAATTTTAAATTCTAATTTTCTTTTTGTTTTTTGCATTTTTATGCATTTATTCTAGTATTAATTAGGTTTTTTAATACCTCTTTTTTTGTTTTTTTCTCTTTATTTCAAAATGTTCAAAAAAAATTAAAAGAGAAATTTTAAAAATAACAAAAAAAGAATTTTAAATTCTAATTTTCTTTTTGTTTTTTGCATTTTTATGCATTTATTCTAGTATTAATTAGGTTTTTTAATACCTCTTTTTTTGTTTTTTTCTCTTTATTTCAAAATGTTCAAAAAAAATTAAAAGAGAAATTTTAAAAATAACAAAAAAAGAATTTTAAATTCTAATTTTCTTTTTGTTTTTTGCATTTTTATGCATTTATTCTAGTATTAATTAGGTTTTTTAATACCTCTTTTTTTGTTTTTTTCTCTTTATTTCAAAATGTTCAAAAAAAATTAAAAGAGAAATTTTAAAAATAACAAAAAAAGAATTTTAAATTCTAATTTTCTTTTTGTTTTTTGCATTTTTATGCATTTATTCTAGTATTAATTAGGTTTTTTAATACCTCTTTTTTTGTTTTTTTCTCTTTATTTCAAAATGTTCAAAAAAAATTAAAAGAGAAATTTTAAAAATAACAAAAAAAGAATTTTAAATTCTAATTTTCTTTTTGTTTTTTGCATTTTTATGCATTTATTCTAGTATTAATTAGGTTTTTTAATACCTCTTTTTTTGTTTTTTTCTCTTTATTTCAAAATGTTCAAAAAAAATTAAAAGAGAAATTTTAAAAATAACAAAAAAAGAATTTTAAATTCTAATTTTCTTTTTGTTTTTTGCATTTTTATGCATTTATTCTAGTATTAATTAGGTTTTTTAATACCTCTTTTTTTGTTTTTTTCTCTTTATTTCAAAATGTTCAAAAAAAATTAAAAGAGAAATTTTAAAAATAACAAAAAAAGAATTTTAAATTCTAATTTTCTTTTTGTTTTTTGCATTTTTATGCATTTATTCTAGTATTAATTAGGTTTTTTAATACCTCTTTTTTTGTTTTTTTCTCTTTATTTCAAAATGTTCAAAAAAAATTAAAAGAGAAATTTTAAAAATAACAAAAAAAGAATTTTAAATTCTAATTTTCTTTTTGTTTTTTGCATTTTTATGCATTTATTCTAGTATTAATTAGGTTTTTTAATACCTCTTTTTTTGTTTTTTTCTCTTTATTTCAAAATGTTCAAAAAAAATTAAAAGAGAAATTTTAAAAATAACAAAAAAAGAATTTTAAATTCTAATTTTCTTTTTGTTTTTTGCATTTTTATGCATTTATTCTAGTATTAATTAGGTTTTTTAATACCTCTTTTTTTGTTTTTTTCTCTTTATTTCAAAATGTTCAAAAAAAATTAAAAGAGAAATTTTAAAAATAACAAAAAAAGAATTTTAAATTCTAATTTTCTTTTTGTTTTTTGCATTTTTATGCATTTATTCTAGTATTAATTAGGTTTTTTAATACCTCTTTTTTTGTTTTTTTCTCTTTATTTCAAAATGTTCAAAAAAAATTAAAAGAGAAATTTTAAAAATAACAAAAAAAGAATTTTAAATTCTAATTTTCTTTTTGTTTTTTGCATTTTTATGCATTTATTCTAGTATTAATTAGGTTTTTTAATACCTCTTTTTTTGTTTTTTTCTCTTTATTTCAAAATGTTCAAAAAAAATTAAAAGAGAAATTTTAAAAATAACAAAAAAAGAATTTTAAATTCTAATTTTCTTTTTGTTTTTTGCATTTTTATGCATTTATTCTAGTATTAATTAGGTTTTTTAATACCTCTTTTTTTGTTTTTTTCTCTTTATTTCAAAATGTTCAAAAAAAATTAAAAGAGAAATTTTAAAAATAACAAAAAAAGAATTTTAAATTCTAATTTTCTTTTTGTTTTTTGCATTTTTATGCATTTATTCTAGTATTAATTAGGTTTTTTAATACCTCTTTTTTTGTTTTTTTCTCTTTATTTCAAAATGTTCAAAAAAAATTAAAAGAGAAATTTTAAAAATAACAAAAAAAGAATTTTAAATTCTAATTTTCTTTTTGTTTTTTGCATTTTTATGCATTTATTCTAGTATTAATTAGGTTTTTTAATACCTCTTTTTTTGTTTTTTTCTCTTTATTTCAAAATGTTCAAAAAAAATTAAAAGAGAAATTTTAAAAATAACAAAAAAAGAATTTTAAATTCTAATTTTCTTTTTGTTTTTTGCATTTTTATGCNTATGTCTTTTCTTAAGCAACTGTATTTGAATTAGTGATAACAACACAAAGAGAGCTGTCTGAGTACCACCTCCTTCCACAAACGCAAATTGCGTATCATTTCTATAATTATTAGCAGCTGTCCAATGGTTAAATTTACTAGCTAATACTGCAGTGAATACTTTTCGTAGACAAGACAGAAGAGCTATTGGTCTGTAATTGGTTGGATCCTGTTTGTTCTCTTGTTTAAATATCATGGTAAAAATGACTTCGTTCCATTTGTCCGGTATTATACTATAACTGTAGAATTGATTGAATTGTCTGGTTAAATATCGAATGATTTCTGGTGGCAGCATTTTAATAAGTAAATTAGGTATTGTATCTGCTCCTGGTGTTGATTTATCTTTAAGTTTCTTAATACAACCCTGAAGTTCTTCCGTCTTAATTATCTCTTCTCGATGAATTTCAGGTCTTATCTTAGTTTCTATGTATTTTTGACAAACATTTTTTCGGTAGTTTTCTGAGAATTTATTGTAGTATTTCAGCCAGTCATTATATCCTACTCTAGCCTGTATGTCATGACCTGACTTTCTTTTACGAAAATTGTTGATTATCGTCCAGAAAACTCTCGAGTCAATCGCTTCTGATACTGTAATTTCTTACTGATATTTAAAAAATATAATTTCTTTTTGGCTTTAATTAAATTATTATACATTTTCTTATATTTTAAGTAATTCATTGATGCTTTGCTGGTATTTGTTCGTCTGAAGACTTGTAAACTCTTTTGTTTTTTTAATTTTGTAACTATAACATGTATTATTATACCATTCGCATTTGAATATTTTTTTGTTCTGTCGTATACAATTCTTATACTTGTATTTCTCTAATTTAGTTGTAATATTCTAATAATTTTCTATTGGATCATTTTCTTTTTCCACGTTTAACATCTCCCCAATCATTTTATCGAACTCTTTTAACAATTTTCGTTTATTATAGGATGGTCTTAGTTCCAGATTAATAAGGTGACTTTGTTCACAATTATACAATTCATTTCTTATTTTTTGATATTTTATTAATTCCAACTGAATGGGAAAATGATCTGCCCGGTCATCCCCCAAAACATTCATGGAATTACAGCACTTTATCATTTCTTCTGAACAAATAATGTAGTCCACTATTGATTTCCCGTTTGGGGAAACAAAGGTAATTTCTGCAGGGGTATCGCCCCTCATCCTACCGTTCAGAATTATTAATTGGTTATTAAGAACAAACTCTAGAAGTACAGTACTTTCCCCTCTGTGTTTAATACTTTATCTTTGGATAGTCTCTTCTTGGCTATATTTTCGAACGTCTGAAAAAATATGGTATCCGTGGCTTCGCCAATACGTGCGTTTATATCACCTCCTATTATCCATAATTGTGTCAGGCTAGACCAGGGGTGGCCAACCTTTTGCATACCATGCGCCAATTTTTTGATAGACGAGTTCACATGCGCAGTGGCGTACCGTGAGTGTTAGCAGCCCGGGGTGGAGAAAAATTTCGGCCACCCCTTATTTAGGTATTTCAATTTATAAGACGAAAATTCAGATTTGCCACAGAACAAGCAATGAAAAATGCGGTTGTAGTGTAGCTACCCGTATAAAATAGTTCTATATGACATCAGTGGTGTACATGAACACGAATGCATCGTGTAACGTACAAGCAAACAAAACAAAAGAAAAAAAAAACGTCAACAGGTCGATTGCACCGAATTGTGTAAGAAAAACACTTGCCAAGACACACTGTAAAAAATTAATTTCCTATGTAATATTCATAATTGCAATGAAGCCAAATCTGGCAATGTTGCTCGGAACCGACTGAAGCGCCACTTGTAGCCGTCCAATGCGCCAAGTTTGGCGCATGCGCCACGTTTTGGCCACCCCTGGGCTAGACCATCTATCCAAAACTTTTTGCACTTTATTTAATATTAATTTCTTCTCAATTGATGGTGGTATATATATTACTACCACTCCCAAATACGTGTAAGACCATGTCATTTTGATTTTATTCTCTAATTTAATTATAACAGCAATAACATAGTCCGTTGTATATTGTAGGAATATTTCACCTAATCTTTTCTTAATTAATAGTAGAATTGGAATTCTACTATTAATTAAGAATGTCCAAATGGATGTCCAAATTTATTTTTCCGATTGAGCATTACTAATTATTATGTTATTGTCTTGTTCTAGATATTTTATTTCCATTTCACTAAATTTTATAATCCAGGTTTCTACAAATCCAATTATTTCTTTTGAATCCAGAAATTTTCTCATTGAAGTTTTAAATAATTTCCCTCTTAGTCCTTGAATATTCCAGAAGTTTATCATCACATTATTTATTACCCTTTTTGGAATTTCTACTGTTTTCTCACTCAATTCATTTACTTTGACTGTCAAATTATCTTCACTCATTTTCTTGTTTTTATTCTCCATATTATTAGCCATTTTCCTTTTCTTCTGTATTATTTTTAAATTTTGATTTATTTTTGTTAATCTTGTATTATATTTATCTCTAAAAAATGATTTAACTGAATTATTTCTTTGGTATTCAAATCATATGTATACATTATTTTATTTTTTAAAAAATAATCATCTCTAATTCTTATCTTTTCATCCGATTTCTCTAGTTTAATCGTTTTTAATAATAATTTTCTCCTGATTCTAGATCTATAACATAAGTCCGTTGATATTATTATTTTTTCATTTTCGTCCGTCATTTTCGGTCTTGTAGTCCAAAATTTATTAAAAATTAGATTTCTAATTTTAACCGAATCGGTCATAACCTTAATTACTTGATTATTTCTTCTATTTCCAATTTGAATAAGACCTTCGATTTCTATACTATTAAGCTCTAAGTTATCTTTTATAAATTTTTATATGGTCTAACTAACGTACTGTACCTGTACATTTTACAATTTACCTGATTTTTTTTATCAACGTGGAATTAAAAAGACTCGCAATTTTGTCAAAAAATGCCCAGGAGAAAGTATAAGAGTACAATTGGTCAAATGAATTCTAAATCTAAAAGAATAAGAACAATCGAGACCCCTGAATACCGAGAAGTTCGACTTGAGCAACTTCCAGTAAGAATTGCTATGTGAAGGGCTGCATCTCTACTCTTTTCAATTCTTTAATCTCTACTTTCCTTTAAAAATATTCAGTTATGCTTGACGGGAAAATTTCTAGTTGTTGCGTATTGATTTCAATCAATATTTAAAATGGAATAATGTTTATGATATTTTTTAATAATTATTAAAAATTGTTTTTTCTTCTATCGAAAGAAACCGCCAAATTTTTAATTTAGGGCTTTAAAAGCATTTCTTTATTTTCTAATTTTATTTTTATTTTGTGGTTTTAGGCCCTTTACCACTAAGAGAGCACAATGTTTTTCTAACTTAAACAAGTACAAGCATATTTTTATTTTTAAACTGGCCCAAAATTTAGTAACATAGAGCCATAGAAATATTTCAATCTGCTACTCGTGGCCCAGTCTTGCAATCCCAAAAACCAGCCGTATGTTATGAGATAAGAAAAAAAGTATCTTTTAGTAAAGTTACACCCGAAATTGTGTTACTGTTAAAGCAAAGCCATATCCACCAGATTAGAGTTGTTCTTGGTCTATTGTGATCTTACAGTATGGAGGCACTTCAATCTGAACGAACGAGTTAATATATCACAGTTCAGACAAAATTTTCACTTTTAATTTCGAAATAATAGAATTCCTTAACACGTAAATCTCTATATCCCCCACCGGGACAATAGGACAGTTAAGTACTAACGAGATTTCGAACCTCCGAGTTCGAGTTAACGAGGATTTCCTATATTAGAAATTAGAGTAAAACGTGCATTGTCTTAATTACTGATCGAATAAATTAATTTTGACTATAATTAACTCAAGAAACGATCGATACAAGAGTTATTTATTGAAGAAAGTTATACATATCGACATTGTTATTACATATTAAAAATTTACATATTCATATAAAGTTTTAATAACGAAATTCACTAAGAAGTCGCGTTTCCAACAAACTTTGGATATACAGACAAAGTTTACATATAAAACAACAGAAAATTGCAATTAGGAAATTACAACACATTCAAAAAGTTTAAATTTTAATTTTAAAACCAGTTTTGCTTGAATCTTTTGATCATTATACACAAATAGAAATTATATGTTTCAAAGAAAAATTATTTCTAAGTGTGACCATTATAATCTTTTTTTAGTTCATCATTTCGAATGAATTTCACTCGACATAATTAACATTCATACGGTTTTCTCTGGTATGTGTCCGAAGGTGTACAATTAAGCTTCCTCTATGCGCAAACTTTTGTTTACACTCGTCACAAGTATAGGGCTTTTCTCCTGTATGGATTCTTTCATGAGTTTTCAAACTTTGTTTAGTTGTAAACTTCTGTTTACATATGTCACAACTGTAAGGCTTTTCTCCGGTGTGGATCCGAAGGTGTGTAATTAAGCTTCCTCTATGTGCAAACTTCTGTTTACACTTGTCACAAGTGTAAGGCTTCTCTCCGGTGTGTATTCGAAGATGTAAAATTAAGTGTGCCTTTTGCGCAAACTTCTGTTTACACTCATCACAAGTATAGGGCTTTTCTTCTGTATGGGTTCTTTTATGAATTTCTAAACTATGTTCAGTTGTAAACTTCTGTTTACATATGTCACAATTGAACGGCTTTTCTCCAGTGTGGATCCGTAGGTGTGTAATTAAGTTTCCTTTTTGTGTAAACTTCTGTTTACACTTGTCACAAGTGTAAGGCTTTTCTCCAGTGTGAGTCCGAAGGTGTGTAATTAAGTTTCCTTTTTGTGTAAACTTCTGTTTACACTTGTCACAAGTGTAAGGCTTTTCTCCGGTGTGTATTCGAAGATGTGCAATTAAATGTGGCCTTTGTGCAAACTTCTGTTTACATTCATCACAAGTGTAGGGCTTTTCTTCCGTATGGGTTCTCTTATGAATTTCTAAACTTTGTTCAGTTGTAAACTTCTGTTTACATATGTAACAATTGTACGGCTTTTCTCCTGTATGGATCCGAAGGTGTTTAATTAAGTTTCTTTTTTCTGTAAATTTTTTATTACATTCGTCACAACAGAATGGTTTTTCTCCAGTATGGACCCGAAGATGTCTAATTAAGTTTCCTTTTTGTGTAAATTTGTGTTTACACTTGTCACAAGTGTAAGGCTTTTTTCCTGTATGAATTCTTTCATGAGTTTTTAAATTTTGTTTAGTTTTAAAATTCTTCTTACAGTGTTTACACGAAAATCTCATTTGTTTCCTTTTTTCTGCAATTAAAAAGTAGTTTGAAACGATATTTTATCGATATATAATAAAAATTTTCTTAATCAAAACAATAATTAATTAACAATAATATTTAATTAAATAATAATTTCTATATCTAAAAGCAATTTCTGCATCAAAACACAAAATCTAATTTTAGAAGTGATAAAGTTCGAGTGTATATATTTTATTTCACTAATATAATCAGCTAAGCAAGAACAATATATTAAAGTAAACAATTTCTGTAAAACATTTTTCATGTGTATTTATATCTTCATGATATTTCTTTTTATATCTTTGCAGTGAATCACTTGCTTCTGTTATATTTTTAAATGAAGAGCACTGACTTAAAGCAGTATATCTTATATACAATTTTTTCTATAAACTTGGAAAATATTTTCTTCAAAACTTTGTGTTTCATCCAAAGAACAACTGAAAGTAATAACAACACACATGAAATAAATTCTATAAAAAATTTAATTTAATAAGTTTTTAACATTAGAATGTATTATTCATATTCTTATTAATTCCTATTGTTAAATGTAAACTTGTATAATATCTTGCATTCAAATAAAAGAATATTGTATTTTTAAGACTTATGTTAAGTATACTTCCCTCATAACAAGTTCTGGATAAGAAGAACTCACAACGTTGGAATTCTTAAGATTGAATCAGGGAATTAATTCTTTTATTATCTTCGTTTGTTGCTTGTATTTTCAGGATAAAGATTAGCTAAATGAAAAAATAAAACGATCTTAAATATCAGAAAAATTTATATTCAATGTATTTTGTACAGTACAGTGATTAAAAATTCTATTTTCTACTCTAAATGTTTTAAAGTACAGTATATAAATTTTAAAAAAAATAAGCTACAATCATTATCAAGTTGTCATATTTACAGGGTAGCTAATGAATACTTTAATATACTTTAAATATGTTTAATGTCATGGTCCTGCGATAACACACTTCAATGGTCTCCAGTTTTATTTATTCGCGTTTTTCACGAACTATAGAGGACGCTGCATTTTTATAAAATGGCTACTTTATCTGGGTCGCTTGTAACACGTGCGACTAAACATCCAGATGGCACAACGCGCTGATTGGTCAGCTGTATGACGTCAACCTACTAAAATCGGAAATGTTGATCATCAGCCTAAACTTTGTATTGGTCTCCGTTGCCGCTCATAGCGGTGACCAGACCCTAAACACTGGGAAGTTCGGTCGTGGGTTCGCGCCGCGATCGGACAGGCTGGCTGCTTGGAGTTTTCCGGGTTTTCTCCTTGCCAATAACGACTGAATAGGAGGCCAGTTCCCCATAAAAGTCCTCCCGGAAGGCATTT
>NW_019385082.1:321244-347931 GCF_000671375.1 Centruroides sculpturatus
AAAAATTGAAAAGATATGGGGATAACGGATCACCTTGTAGTAAACCTCTGTAAGTAATGAATGGTGTCCAGATATTAGTATCCTGTTTGATAATTGTTTTGTATTTTCCGAATAACAATCCTATCATATTTATCAAGAGTTCTTTTGCCTTGTATCTCTTCATTTTACTCTGTAGATCGGTAATACTAATCATATCGTATGCTTTTTCAAGATCCAAAAACAGGGCAAACACTTTATGTCTTTTTTTGAGCAACTGGATTTGAATTAATGACAGCAATACAAAGAGGGCTGTCTGAGTACCTCCCCCTTCTACAAATGCAAATTGTGTATTATTTCTATAATTATTCGCCGCTGTCCAGTAATTAAATTTGTCAGCTAATACTCCAGTAAATACTTTACGTAGACAGGACAGAAGGGCTATTGGTCTGTAATTGGTTGGTTCTTGTTTGTTCCCTTGTTTAAATATCATAGTAAAAATAACTTCGTTCCATTTTTCCGGTATTATACTATTACTATAGAATTGATTAAATTGTCTAGTTAAATATCTTATGATTTCTATTGGCAACATTTTAATGATTGAATTTGGTATTATGTCCGATCCTGGAGTTGATTTGTCTTTAAGATTTTTGATACAATCCTGTACTTCTTCTATCTTGATTATCTCATCTTGCTGAATTTCTGGTCTTGTTTTAGTTCCTATATATTTTTTACAAACATTTTTCTGATAGTTCTCAGAGAATTTATTGTAGTATTTAAGCCAAATGTTATATTCTACTTTAGTCTGTTTTTCCAATCCTAACTTTCTTTTACGAAAACTATTAATTATTTTCCAGAAAACTCTCGAATCATTAGCTTCTGATAGTTTCTTACTGATTTTTGAAAAATATAATTTTTTCTTGGCTTTAATTAGATTGTTATACATTTTTTTATATTTTAAATAATTCATTAGTGCTTTACTGGTATTTGTTCTTCTAAAGATTTGTAAACACTTTTGTTTTTTAATTTTATAGCCATAACATGTACTATCGTACCATTCACATTTGAATATTTTACCATTTTGTTGTATACAATTTTTGTATCTATATTCCTCTAATTTTGTTATAATACTCCGATAATTTTCTATTGGATCATTTTCTTTTTCCAATGATAACATCTCTCCAATCATATCATCAAATTTATTCAAGATTTTTTGTTTATTATATGATGGTCTTAATTCCAGATTAATAGAATGACTCTGTTCACAATTATATATATTATTACTTATTTTCTCATATATTGTTAACTCTAACTGAATAGGAAAATGATCTGCAATGTCGTTTTCTAGAACCTTCAAATAGTTACAACAATTTATCATTTCTTCTGAGCAGATAATGTAATCTACTATAGATTTCCCACTTGGAGAGACAAAAGTAATTTCTGCAGGGGTGTCACCTCTCATTCTACCATTTAGAATTATTAGTTGGTTATTATCAATAAATTCTAAGAGTGCTCTTCCCCCTGTGTTTAACACTTTATCTTTGGATATTCTCTTATTGACTAAATTTTCAAACGTCTGACAAAATATGGTATCAGTAACTTCACCAATACGTGCATTTAAATCACCACCTATTATCCACATTTGTGTCAGATTAGACCATCTATCCAAGACCTTTTGTACTTCATTTAGAATTGGTTTCTTCTCAATAGAAGGTGGTATATATATTCCTATTACTCCCATATATGTGTATGACCATCTCATTTTTATTTTATTCTCTAGTTTTATTATAACAGCAATAACATGGTCCGTTGTATATTGTAAAAATATTTCACCAAATCTTTTCTTAATTAGTAGTAGAATTCCACCTGATGGACGTCCAAATTTATTTTTTCGTTGAGCATTACTAATTATTATATTATTGTCTTGTTCTAGATATTTTATTTCCATTTCACTAAATTTTATAATCCAGGTTTCTAAAAATCCAATTATTTCATTTGAATCCAGAAATTTTCTCATTGAGGTTTTAAATAATTTCCCTCTTAGTCCTTGAATATTCCAGAAGTTTATCGTCACATTATTTTTTACCCTTTTTGGAATTTCTACTGTTTTCTCACTCAATTCATTTACTTTGACTATCAATTTATCTCCACTCATTTTCTTGTTTTTATTCTCCATATTATTAGCCACTCTTTTTTTTTCTGTATTGTTTTTAAATTTTGATTTATTTTTGTTAATCTTGTATTATATTTATCTCTAAAAAATGATTTAACTGAATTATTTCTTTGGTATTTAAATCATATGTATACATTATATTAATTTTAAAAAAATAATCATCTCTAATTTTTTTCTTATCATCCGATTTCTCTAGTTTAATCGTTTTTAATAATAATTTTCTCCTGATTCTAGATCTATAACATAAGTCCGTTGATATTATTATTTTTTCATTTTCGTCCGTCATTTTCGGTCTTGTAGTCCAAAATTTATTAAAAATTAGATTTCTAATTTTAACCGAATCGGTCATAACCTTAATTACTTGATTATTTCTTCTATTTCCAATTTGAATAAGACCTTCGATTTCTATACTATTAAGCTCTAAGTTATCTTTTATAAATTTTTATATGGTCTAACTAACGTACTGTACCTGTACATTTTACAATTTACCTGATTTTTTTTATCAACGTGGAATTAAAAAGACTCGCAATTTTGTCAAAAAATGCCCAGGAGAAAGTATAAGAGTACAATTGGTCAAATGAATTCTAAATCTAAAAGAATAAGAACAATCGAGACCCCTGAATACCGAGAAGTTCGACTTGAGCAACTTCCAGTAAGAATTGCTATGTGAAGGGCTGCATCTCTACTCTTTTCAATTCTTTAATCTCTACTTTCCTTTAAAAATATTCAGTTATGCTTGACGGGAAAATTTCTAGTTGTTGCGTATTGATTTCAATCAATATTTAAAATGGAATAATGTTTATGATATTTTTTAATAATTATTAAAAATTGTTTTTTCTTCTATCGAAAGAAACCGCCAAATTTTTAATTTAGGGCTTTAAAAGCATTTCTTTATTTTCTAATTTTATTTTTATTTTGTGGTTTTAGGCCCTTTACCACTAAGAGAGCACAATGTTTTTCTAACTTAAACAAGTACAAGCATATTTTTATTTTTAAACTGGCCCAAAATTTAGTAACATAGAGCCATAGAAATATTTCAATCTGCTACTCGTGGCCCAGTCTTGCAATCCCAAAAACCAGCCGTATGTTATGAGATAAGAAAAAAAGTATCTTTTAGTAAAGTTACACCCGAAATTGTGTTACTGTTAAAGCAAAGCCATATCCACCAGATCAGAGTTGTTCTTGGTCTATTGTGATCTTACAGTATGGAGGCACTTCAATCTGAACAAACGAGTTAATATATCACAGTTCAGACAAAATTTTCACTTTTAATTTCGAAATAATAGAATTCCTTAACACATAAATCTCTATATCACCCACCGGGACAATAGGACAGTTAAGTACTAACGAGATTTCGAACCTCCGAGTTCGAGTTAACGAGGATTTCCTATATTAGAAATTAGAGTAAAACGTGCATTGTCTTAATTACTGATCGAATAAATTAATTTTGACTATAATTAACTCAAGAAACGATCGATACAAGAGTTATTTATTGAAGAAAGTTATACATATCGACATTGTTATTACATATTAAAAATTTACATATTCATATAAAGTTTTAATAACGAAATTCACTAAGAAGTCGCGTTTCCAACAAACTTTGGATATACAGACAAAGTTTACATATAAAACAACAGAAAATTGCAATTAGGAAATTACAACACATTCAAAAAGTTTAAATTTTAATTTTAAAACCAGTTTTGCTTGAATCTTTTGATCATTATACACAAATAGAAATTATATGTTTCAAAGAAAAATTATTTCTAAGTGTGACCATTATAATCTTTTTTTAGTTCATCGTTTCGAATGAATTTCACTCGACATAATTAACATTCATACGGTTTTCTCTGGTATGTGTCCGAAGGTGTACAATTAAGCTTCCTCTATGCGCAAACTTTTGTTTACACTCGTCACAAGTATAGGGCTTTTCTCCTGTATGGATTCTTTCATGAGTTTTCAAACTTTGTTTAGTTGTAAACTTCTGTTTACATATGTCACAACTGTAAGGCTTTTCTCCGGTGTGGATCCGAAGGTGTGTAATTAAGCTTCCTCTATGTGCAAACTTCTGTTTACACTTGTCACAAGTGTAAGGCTTCTCTCCGGTGTGTATTCGAAGATGTAAAATTAAGTGTGCCTTTTGCGCAAACTTCTGTTTACACTCATCACAAGTATAGGGCTTTTCTTCTGTATGGGTTCTTTTATGAATTTCTAAACTATGTTCAGTTGTAAACTTCTGTTTACATATGTCACAATTGAACGGCTTTTCTCCAGTGTGGATCCGTAGGTGTGTAATTAAGTTTCCTTTTTGTGTAAACTTCTGTTTACACTTGTCACAAGTGTAAGGCTTTTCTCCAGTGTGAGTCCGAAGGTGTGTAATTAAGTTTCCTTTTTGTGTAAACTTCTGTTTACACTTGTCACAAGTGTAAGGCTTTTCTCCGGTGTGTATTCGAAGATGTGCAATTAAATGTGGCCTTTGTGCAAATTTCTGTTTACATTCATCACAAGTGTAGGGCTTTTCTTCCGTATGGGTTCTCTTATGAATTTCTAAACTTTGTTCAGTTGTAAACTTCTGTTTACATATGTAACAATTGTACGGCTTTTCTCCTGTATGGATCCGAAGGTGTTTAATTAAGTTTCTTTTTTCTGTAAATTTTTTATTACATTCGTCACAACAGAATGGTTTTTCTCCAGTATGGACCCGAAGATGTCTAATTAAGTTTCCTTTTTGTGTAAATTTGTGTTTACACTTGTCACAAGTGTAAGGCTTTTTTCCTGTATGAATTCTTTCATGAGTTTTTAAATTTTGTTTAGTTTTAAAATTCTTCTTACAGTGTTTACACGAAAATCTCATTTGTTTCCTTTTCTCTGCAATTAAAAAGTAGTTTGAAACGATATTTTATCGATATATAATAAAAATTTTCTTAATCAAAACAATAATTAATTAACAATAATATTTAATTAAATAATAATTTCTATATCTAAAAGCAATTTCTGCATCAAAACACAAAATCTAATTTTAGAAGTGATAAAGTTCGAGTGTATATATTTTATTTCACTAATATAATCAGCTAAGCAAGAACAATATATTAAAGTAAACAATTTCTGTAAAACATTTTTCATGTGTATTTATATCTTCATGATATTTCTTTTTATATCTTTGCAGTGAATCACTTGCTTCTGTTATATTTTTAAATGAAGAGCACTGACTTAAAGCAGTATATCTTATATACAATTTTTTCTATAAACTTGGAAAATATTTTCTTCAAAACTTTGTGTTTCATCCAAAGAACAACTGAAAGTAATAACAACACACATGAAATAAATTCTATAAAAAATTTAATTTAATAAGTTTTTAACATTAGAATGTATTATTCATATTCTTATTAATTCCTATTGTTAAATGTAAACTTGTATAATATCTTGCATTCAAATAAAAGAATATTGTATTTTTAAGACTTATGTTAAGTATACTTCCCTCATAACAAGTTCTGGATAAGAAGAACTCACAACGTTGGAATTCTTAAGATTGAATCAGGGAATTAATTCTTTTATTATCTTCGTTTGTTGCTTGTATTTTCAGGATAAAGATTAGCTAAATGAAAAAATAAAACGATCTTAAATATCAGAAAAATTTATATTCAATGTATTTTGTACAGTACAGTGATTAAAAATTCTATTTTCTACTCTAAATGTTTTAAAGTACAGTATATAAATTTTAAAAAAAATAAGCTACAATCATTATCAAGTTGTCATATTTACAGGGTAGCTAATGAATACTTTAATATACTTTAAATATGTTTAATGTCATGGTCCTGCGATAACACACTTCAATGGTCTCCAGTTTTATTTATTCGCGTTTTTCACGAACTATAGAGGACGCTGCACTTTTATAAAATGGCTACTTTATCTGGGTCGCTTGTAACACGTGCGACTAAACATCCGGATGGCACAACGCGCTGATTGGTCAGCTGTATGACGTCAACCTACTAAAATCGGAAATGTTGATCATCAGCCTAAACTTTGTATTGGTCTCCGTTGCCGCTCATAGCGGTGACCAGACCCTAAACACTGGGACCCACCAGTGGGCGAGTGGTCTCCGTTGCCGCTCATAGCGGTGACCAGACCCTAAACACTGGGAAGTTCGGTAGTGGGTTCGCGCCGCGATCGGACAGGCTGGCTGCTTGGAGTTTTCCGGGTTTTCTCCTTGCCAATAACGACTGAATAGGAGGCCAGTTCCCCATAAAAGTCCTCCCGGAAGCCATTAATTTCCCGCGCGTACGTATAGGCTGTTCGATACAGCCGGCAAATCGGTCGCATAGCGATCATACACACACATGTCTATTCGGAGAAAGAGCCTACATTGAGCTAAAATCTGCATATTAACACCACCGAAGAAGAAAGAAAAAAAAAAAAACTTTGTGTTGTTGTGAGAGCCGGCAGACATTATATAATAGTTATAGAATTTCATCTAAAACTTGATAAAAGGCACTTATTTATAATTTCACTAGCTCTTGTGTGTATTACATTAATTGAAAATTTTGCAATAATTTTAACATTAAACTAAGTTACGTGATATCACATTTTTAAACATCAAGAAGTAACTTTTATCTGTTTTGTATTTTTTAAAGCTTTCTTATACATTTACTTTATAATAAAATAATCAAAACAATAAATATAAATTTCAATTTAAGTTTTTTTTTACATTCTTTATTAGAAAATACAGTATTTTATACCTTACAGAAACTTGTATTTAATGTTTTATATAGGGGAGACCGGGGCAAGATCGGCATGTTAAGCTTTACTTAAATTTTGTGTAATAAATACTGCTGTAAACTAAAAAAAAGCTTTGCATATTGTCTATTGGAATGTTACCTTACTATAGAACTGGTTAAAATCAGTTTGGAAATAAAAATAATTAAAATAATTACAACTTTACAAGAAGAGAGAAATTGACGAAGTTGCCNCAGTTGTTTTTTTAACCCAGGAAATATCCCAGAAAATCCCACAAATTTCTTAAAAATTCACTTTTTTCTTATTTTGTGTTAAGATTCAGGAAATTTTGCAAATAGAAAATATAATTAACTCAAACTATCAGAATGCATTTGTATTTATTAATTTTAAACTTACTTATTAGATTTTTAAAATTTTTCCTCGTTATGGCATGTCACAAATGGTCAATAATCAATATGTAGCTTATTTGTGGCAGGAATCAGAAAATTCTTTACTTGTCAGAACCTGTAATATATGGAATAATTGTGCTTACACTGTCTTAATTTTTAACCATGCCAAGTAGCTTTGATAACTGCATAATGCCAGATTGTGCAAATTGGGCAAGGATACAAACGAGTACAAAGTCTGCAAATATGAAGTTTTTCTTCATAAACCTGATTATTAAAGACAAACAAACTGCTGAATTATTGGGCCATAAACTTGATGTTTCTATTAAAGTGCTGAGGTAGACAAATCAAGAATACAAGACAGCAAAAGAAGTATTACAATCTCGAAAACAAACTAGAACCCTTCCAGGCGACGGGTGAAAAAACACATAACATCTGTCTTCTCTTAAATGCATTAAAGACGATTCCACCCACATGAAATGAATCAGAAAGCGCATTCTTGATAGCAGGAGTTTTTATTAGTTAAATAAGAACCAGATCGAGTGATTGGAACATTGACCATCTTTGCTTTTTAAAATGGGTGTGGCTATTTATACATACTGACTGTATGTTCCTATATTCTGGCCGGATACTGACTGTATGTGCTATTATAACAATTAATATTTTGATAACAACTACACAATTATAAATAATTATAGTTTTATTTACTAAAGGTCAGTTACAATGTTGTTCAATAAAGTAATCAATAAACTATGAAGTATCATTAAATCAGTGAAATATAAGTAACAAAATTGAAAGTAGATTGGTAAATATACCAATAAAGTAAAATAAACATATTTTTTATTATGTATTATGTATTTTTTTTTTTGTAAAAAGTGGTCTGCTTATCTTTCTCTTCGGATGTCCTTTGAATTTAATTTTAGTTTTGAATTTTAAGTTTTTATTTGATTGATTTGAACAAGGCTCGTTATTAGACCAAATCTGTTCTTCAGGTTCTTCTGGTTCAGTTGTACTAAGCCACTACTCTCATGATCAAAAAGAGAAATTCCGTTTCTTGCATTGCTTTCTATTACTTTTAATTCCTCTACATATTTATTGAAGGTTTGCGTTCCATAATTAGACAAAATATCTGAAATATTTTTAGTTATTGCCAGTGCCGTATTAAATTTTTCCCTATCCGATAATAATTTCAATAATCAAAATCATCAGTAAAAGTTTCATCTTCAATATGATCATCAATGTCTACATTTACATCATCTGTATCCATACTTAGTACATCTTCAATTGAAATAATATATCTTGCATGAAAGCATTTTTTAAAATATGTCCAAATTATTATATTTTCTTATCATAAGAATATGACGACATGGTGTAATAAAATAATTCCAAAATGAACAAGAACATGTTTCCACCAATGTATTATAAAATTTTGATATTTTGCTATCAGGATTTTCCTCAATGCCATTATTTTTAATTCTCATTTCAACGATTTAATTCTCATTTCTCGATAATTAATATAACTAGGATATCGATAATCGAAATTTACAATATCCTAAATTATAAATAACATTAAAACTGTCATCTTTATGTCATGGCTTTAAAAGCGTTAAATAGCCAATTGCAACTGTATATATAAATAGTCAATTTGTTTTAAAATCCTATTATAAAAATTTCAATAATATTTTGTATTATGTTTTATTTAAAAAAACGAAAATTACCCTTCAAGTTAGAAGTTTGATCTAAGTTCATTTTTTCTGAAATTTTCAACTCAATTCAAAGCATTTGTTGTTGTTGTTGTTGTATGCAGTTTCCAGCAAACTTTAATAAATTTTTCTATTTATGAAAATTTCTACATAATTCAAAAGTAATTTTTAATATATTTTTTACACAGAATTATTAATATGATTTTGGAAGTTGCAAAATGTATTAAATTACTTTAAAAAATGAAAAATAATTATATCATTTGATTTCAAGATATTTTGTATAACTTAAAAATAATTAATTTTATCTCAGGATTTCCTGCAATCCCGTTCACTTTTAACCCTGAATCCCGAGACAAGCAAAAGACCTGGAAATGAGAAACCCTACTTCACATAACAGAAAAATCGCAACGGATCACGTGATACGAGCCGCAGTTCGGCATACTGAGCTAAAAGTCTTTGAAAACAGTTGTTTGTGGACGTTGGCATGTTATTCCCTTGAAAGTTTCATGGAAAGACCTGTTTCTAGACAGATGTGCGTCAGTTACCGTAAACACTCAAATATATCACTAAATTTTCGATTATTTAAACTCTTTCAATAAGTGGGGACCACAGAAATGGTCCAAAATACAGTATAAACTTCTATTGGGTTTATGTTTTTAACAACACAGTGAAAGGAAGTTATTTTTTGCGATTTTTACTGTCCACAAAACTAATTGAAAAAATTTTAGCCATAACAATGCCGAATGAAAAGAAAGGATCGTCGTTAAAAAGGAAATTTATAACTCTTCAAAGATAGAAATTTTGGATCGAATTAAATATCAAGAGCGGATAGCTGATATCGGTAGGCATTTTAATTTAAATGAGTCGACGATTCGGTCGAGAGAAAAGATCAGAAATTTGGTCACATCCGGATCATCTATTCTTTCGAAAAATGTTGCTCGTCCGAGAGCACCTATAATGGAAAAATGGAACAAGCGCTAATATTATGGGTAGAAGATATGAACAAGAAACGGTTGCCTTTAAATAAAACTGCACTTAAACACTTAAAGCCTTAAAAATATTTGATTATTTAAATGGGACAGTCGTCAGCTGATGAAACCAGTGTTAAATTCGTGGATAGCAATGTCTGGTTTGAAAAATTCAAAAAACGCCATTCAAACGTCAAATTTTTCTCTTTTTAGAACCGAATCCCAGTTTTTGTATTAAGTTGGTGTCTCCTATAACGCGATTTCCCACAACGCGGCATTTCCAAAGAACGTATCTACCGCGTTGTAGGAGGCCTACCTGTAGTTTACTATAAAAACATTACAGTACAAATGTAACATTACTTTTTCCTGACACACTGATAAACAATTTCCATGATGAAATGTATAGAAATTCTTATTTATAACATATATAACTATTATATTCAAAGGAATTTAAATACTTACGGTATTATTGATTGTTAAATAATTTATACAAGAATTTTATACTTTTAATTTGAAAAATGGTCGTACAAATTTGATTAAACATATTTACAGATATATCCATGATGGAACTGGATATATGAAATTTCTNACAAATGTAACATTACTTTTTCCCGACACATATTGATAAACAATTTCCACGATGAAATGTATGGAAATTCTTATTTATAACATATATAACTATTATATTCAAAGGAATTTAAATACTTACGGTATTATTGATTGTTAAATAATTTATACAAGAATTTTATACTTTTAATTTGAAAAATGGTCGTACAAATTTGATTAAACATATTTACAGATATATCCATGATGGAACTGGATATACGAAATTTCTGTATATTTGAAAAGTATTGTTTCTTAACACACAGATTTTGAACTGCCATTCAAAAGCACAAAATGTCTATTGACAGAAAGAACTGTCAATTCTAACTAAAACATAAAAAAAATTCTCTGATAAGAGTAATCTATAGAGAATATTCTTTATTCAAAATTGTTCCACAACTTTTACATTTAAATTTTATTTTTTGAACAAGATTTGTGAAAATTTCTCTTTCAGAGGTATACAAAACTTAGTTAATTTTATTGTTTCATCTAATTATATGAAATGCATATAACAAATTCAAAGAATATTCTGACTTGTCTTAATTATAAATTTCATCCTTTCTCGAACTTTTTATGAATAATATCTATAACAAAGTATAAATTTTCTGTGCACGTAAATTTAAAACACTAATCGCACTATTAAAATGATCTATTGTGTATGATTTGGTTCAGAGGTGCATAAAGATCAAGTATGAAGTTAAATGTTCAAAAAAAACAATCAGCTGTATTTTCACTTTATACTCACTCCATATTACGACAACTAAAAAAAAAAATAATCTATTTCGTCACGATTCGTTCTGACGACTACAAATTATAATCTATACTTCGGTGGGTTGACATTATTCAGCTGACCAATCAGAGCTTTGTGCCATCTGGATATTTAGTCGCACGTCTTGTAACTAGTAATGTAAAATTAGTCGTATATTACTGTCCAATATAACGATATATGCTGCTTGTAGCTGTTTATCGAGAAATTTTATAGAAGGAGAACGATTGTTGCTAACGGGACACGTCATTATGTGTTATCGAAAAAAAATGAGCGAGATCGTTCTATACAGATTTGTGCCCTTTTGTGTTAACATCAGTATTTAACATTGTCCTATCAGGGCCGGATTTACAAGTAAAAAACGATGTAAGTTGTTGCTTAGGGCCTCAAACATTTGTACAAAAAAGAAAATTGAAGCCAAATTTTATAATAAACATTTTTTACAAACCAACAAAATATACTTCTAAATATCACTTACATACATACATACAACAAAATATACTTTACTTTTTATTTTGTGTACTATTTCAATAATTTTTTTTCTAAGAATTAACATAAGACTATTTTAAAAGATTGATAAAACCAATTAAAAAAAAGTTTAATGGAATGGGTATAAAAATTTAATTAAATTCGGTTATAAACAGAAGACTAGTGAAACTTCACATCTCTTTCTTTTAATATCCGTATTATATCAGAGCCATAGTCTGATTTGATCCTTTTCTTTTTATAATTGACTTCTAAAATTGTCAATGCTTGATAAAGGGCCTTACAGAGTTCAGCTTAGGACATCAAAATACTCAAGTCCGACCCTGTATCCCGCACAAAATTACTGGCATTTTAAACTTTAAGAAAATATGTTTTAAAATAACAGCATGACTTGTTCGTGTAAAGCTGGACAATCGAGAAACTGCCAATTCTTAACAGTCTAATCCACTGTTTTAGAATTCGGAGAAGCTCAAATATAACCGACCGATTTCCGAATAATCATTTTTTTTGTATGGGAATAGACGAAAACATATATTGGGCTCCNGATAAAACCAATTTTAAAAAAATTTTTAATGGAATGGGTATAAAAATTTAATTAAATTCGGTTATAAAACAGAAGGCTAGTGAAACTTCACATGTTTTTCTTCCAATATCCGTATTATATCAGAGACATAGTCTGATTTGATTCTTTTTTTTTATAATTGACTTCTAAAATTGTCAAGAGTTGGTAAGGGGCCTTACAGAGTTCAGCTTAGGACATAGAAATACTTAAATCCGATCCTGTGTCCCACAGAAAATTACTGGCATTTTAAACTTTAAAAAAATATGTTTTAAAATGACAGCATGACTTGTTCGTGTAAAGCTGGACAATCGAGAAACTACCAATTCTTAACAGTCTAATCCACTGTTTTAGAATTCGGAGAAGCTCAAATATAACCGACCGATTTACGAATAATCATCTGTTTTTCGTATGGGAATAGACGAAAACTTATATTAGGCTCCCGTAAGGCTTTGAAATTGCAATTTGGAACGCAACAGAAAGCTTTGCTTTTTCTATTGGCTATTCATCTTTACTGCTGATAATACACGAGAACGAATCAAACGAACCAGATAGAATAGTTTTGTTTTTAAACACCAGAGGGCAAGCATCCGGTGAAAAATGCGAATACAGTGGTACCTCAGGATACGAAATTAATCCGTTCCGAAACTGAGATCGTATCATGAAAATGTCGTAAGGTGGATTGTTCACATCGCGGAGTAGCACGTTGAACGGCGGATGCTTACAAATCGTATCACGTGACCTAGCTTCGACGCCACTCGGTCACGTGACTACAGCTCACGCGTTTCTGGACAACAGGCGTCACATGATAGAGCAAGGACGTCGTCGTTAATAGCGGTTGTNTTAAGACATCTCTCCAGTAAACGTGTCTTAAACAGATAAAAATTTTTGGGGCGACACGTATAATAAGAGCTATAAGCGAAAACTCATCGGATTACTTACGGACTGTGTGCACGGTGGAAGCCGCCACTGCTTAACCTTGTTCACATCGCGGAGTAGCACGTTGAACGGCGGATGCTTACAAATCGTATCACGTGACCTAGCTTCGCCGCCACTCGGTCACGTGACTACAGCTCACGCGTTTCTGGACAACAGGCGTCACATGATAGAGCAAGGACGTCGTCGTTAATAGCGGTTGTTTGTAAACACAAAGAAAGGAAAAAATGGCGACGTCCGTAATATCGACAGTCATGATGGCGGGATCTTTAATTTTAAAATATGCGTTTTTAAAACAAAATTTAAAAACAAGGCTTCCAATAGCATTCAAAATAGTTACGAAATAAACTCGAGACGACACTTACCACTTACATCACCGTGTGGACCGTAAATATATATACAACACTTGTTTAGTTGTTCAAATAACCTCCTCTTCCGGCTAATTAACTTTATTGTATCACTATATTCATGTTCTTTTTCACTACTTGTAAATTTTCATTCATAAAACCACATAATGGACACTAAACGGAACTATCTGAGTCACGAAGTACGCCACGTTGCTTCTATCGTAAACTACTATTACAAACACCTGTTATTGTGTCCGACAGCGCGTCCCGCCATAATGTAGAAACCGGTTCAGAGTTAACTTTTATTGCTAACACGTGACTACTTCTTGGAGCAACCCGCCTGCACAGTTTGACGAACTTTGCTTCGAGTTACGCTTCCGTAACACCGTAACATTCTATAACGAAATTCACCAGTTAAGATTTTACAACGACGATTTATTTTTCGAGATTAACTTGTTAAAAAGAGAACAGAATCAAATTACTTTAAAAGTTAGATTAAATGCTTATAACTATAAATTTATTATCTAAATTTATAAACATACTAGCAGGTCAAAGCCCGACCAAAATAGTACAGTAGAAGCCGAGTATTTCAGGGCAATACAATAAATATCTACGTGTATAACATAGCGATGGATGATAAATTTAAATTAGAATGTTCACATTAAACACTTCTGATATGAGCAGATTTATTGGAACATCTAAGAATCGTTTTATTAAATAATATATATTTTGTTTTTATATATAAGCTTTTAATTTAAAACTGAACGTTTACATTTCTTCATAGCAACAATTGGATAAACATTTCTTCATTAAAAATATGAAGTTTTATTTAGCAAAAGATAAAAGAATTTTCAATAGAAAACATATACGATTAGTTCGAATAACGCATGTAATTAGATAATGTAAAATCATTTACTTTTATCACCACTTAAAAGGGGTTTTTCGGACGAATAAACTGAAATGTTTAAATGTTAATGCAATCTTAGGATTGATTTAATTATGTGAAACTCCTACGGAAATTTAAAAGATATTCATTTTTCATTAAGCTGTTAAGTTCAAAAATAAATTTAACGTAATGTGAAAGTCCAGGTCATTCGCCATTTTCCTCGTTTTTCTCTCCCGAAATTTCCGGCAGTTAGTGTTTGTGTTCTTTAGTAAACGCCAACAGTTGCGTCACTTCCGGCAACACTTCACTGGATTAATGCTGAGATTTTGAATACAGTAATACCCCGACTTACGCGAATTCGACTTACGCGGTTACCGCTCGGTCCCACCTATCGCGTAAGTTCGGGGTATTACTGTACGCCCTATGGCTAATCGAGTGGATGCGTTACTTCGCTGAATCTTGATATTTTGATCCCGTGTGTATTTCTTCTCTTTCGAATAATGGATTATCTGTAATTAATATGTGGAATTTTTCAAAGTTTTGTACTAAGCAGTTTATTCTTCTCACCATATATTAATAACCTATTTAACAAAATATCTTCAAACGTAAGAGCTTATGCAGACGATATTAAAAACCTAAATCGTCTCCCTATTATCTCTACAAATCGAATGTAATTTTATACTTACGGTTTTTACATCGCATATTTTAAATATCGATATTCAGAAAACCGTTGTAATGTGCTATTCATTAATTCGCAATTTATGATTTCAAAAATTATAAATTAAGTTACGTTAAAACGTTTAGTGATGCAGGTGTAATTTTTGATGATAAATTAACTTTCCGAGAACACATTCAAAAAATAGTAAAATCCTTGTCAATCAGACGTTTAGTAATTTCCTATTCTTGCTGTGTTTTTTAAATTAAACAGGTTTTGACAGTCAAAAATATCAATCTATCTTTGTTTTTTATTTTATAACTGATCTATGTTCGTTTTCGGAATTTAACTCTGATTAATCTGCTTATTCTTAATCACCAAAACACAGATTAGCTTAATATAGAATTTATCGATCGGCCTTCTCTATAAAGGAGCCCGGGTGCATGAAACTTTTTGGGGTTCTAAAATATTATTTATAGGTAAAGATAAAGGGATTCGAAATAAAAACAAATTGTGTAATATGTCTTTATTTAAATATGCGAGTTTTTGCAATATTTCATGAATCATTTCAGAAAAATTACAATTTTCGGCAACTTCCTTTTCCATGCTTAATTAATTAATATAACAAGTGCATTTAAGCGTTTTTCACATATACTTGACCGCAGATAATTTTTTATTAGTTTTAATTTGCTAAAAGAACCCTCTGTATAGGTAGTACCTCAGAATTCGAAATTAATCCGTTCCGAAACTGAGATCGTCTCATGAAAATGTCGTGAGGTGAATTATTTTCCCCCATACGATTACATGTAAAACCAAATAATTCGTTCCAACACGAAAAACACACTCAAATTAAAGCTAAGTAGTACATTGAAAAAAATAACTTTAGTAAGGAAAACACTGAAAACTGGGTTTTGTAGTTGTAAATGTGTAAATAACTATAATAGAATAATAATTGATTTTAAAAAATGTAGTTTTATTTGCACTTTAATTTTGAGGATAGACGATGGTAAAGATGTAAACTGGTAGCGGAGGAGAGGAAGAAAGGAAATAATACTAAAACTTAACTTACATAACATAATGTAACAATAACTTAAAAATAACACTATTTTTTTTATCTTTTCTGTTTTATACATTTTTTTAAAATTTTTTATTTACTGCTTTTTGCTTTCTTTCCTTCACTTCCACCAGCACTTTCACTGGATAGAGATCGCTCTGTAAAATGTCTATCCAAAGAGGTTTGGCTTTGAGCCTACTTTTTAAAATGTTTCTAAAACGACTTAGGCAAATGTCATTATTCCGAGCAGCAATACGGGCAGTGTGAACCTTTTCGGGATGTTTCTTTTCAATAAAATCAGTCACTTTCTGATAATATATCAAGATTTCCTTCAAGATCGAGCGAGATCCTTCCACGACGAAGCAAACGCGGAGTGAGACCGATGAACAGAAGTGAATAAAAAAATGCGAACTAATCTAACTAATTGCGAACTAATGTAACGTTGTATGGTGAGTTTTTGTTCGTACCGTGGAGCAAAATTACGTTCAAATTTCATGTCGTATCCTGAAAATTTCGTATGCTGAAGCTTTCGTATCCTGAGGTACTACTGTACTTGTGTATAGAGCATTCTTTTAGCTATTCTCTGTACTGTGGTAACTGGCAACGTAAAGAACATTTTTAGTAGTTAGCACATTTGGAAATAATTCATTATAATCATTTAATACGAATTGCAATACAGTAGAGCGTCGTTTATCCGAATCAATTGGAGTCTGGAGTTGTTCGGATAACTTATTTTTCGGATAACCGATTACGTACGAAAAAATATATTAACCTATCCCATGTTGAAAAGTTTTCTCCGTTGCGTGTCGCTTTGCGTTAAATTTTCGTCGATGTTAAGCCTATCGTAAATTTTTATAATAATAATCGTGGCTATTGTATCGTTAAAAATTGTTTCTTTATTTTGTACAAACAAAAAAAATATATTGAAAAATATAAAAACAAAAAAAAAACAGATTAATGTTACCTATGATTCCAAAATTGCGGCGCTTAGGTTCGTTTCGTTTCCGTTAGATTAGCTGCATTTTTAGTAGACGTTTCCTATTTTTATTTTATTTTGTTCAAGAACTACCGTGAATCAATAACTAGTGACGTTTGGCACTCGGCTGCCTGCCGGCGGCTTCCCTCTTGTAGGAGTCCGTCTGCACCACGAACAGTCGGAAGCGCGGCCATTTTGGAACCATAGGTAACATTAATAAAAAAAAATAATACTTTAGAAGTTAATCTAGTATCAAAAACGTTCGATTCAGCACGACACACGTCCAGACACACAGTCCTCAGAAAAACACCACACAAAAGTGCCAGTGCTGTCAGCTAAAACACGCAACAACCAAAAAAATATTGGAGTAGCCCAAGATATAGCCAAAGGTTGCAGCGCCTCAGCACTAGCGGAAATTTAAATTTGCCGACTGGAACGCATTCGGTTGACCGGATTTCGGATAATCGAAGCTCTACTGTATATCTTAACATACGGAGTTCGGTCGTGGATTCGCGCCTCGCCAGAACGGGCTGGCCACGTGGAGTTTTCCTTGTTTTCTCCACGACTGTAACGCCTGAATTGGGGCCAGTTACCCTTAAAAAGACCTCCCGGAAGGTATCTCCCCAGGTAGATCCCCCAAGTGTTGTGTTGCCGTAACTTAATAAACAAGCAATATGCCTTGCGCATTATTTTTGTCTTTTTCGCATCTTTGTCATTGCGCATCTTTTTTGTCCAAGATCAATTCTTCCAACAGATCAATTTCTCTGATTAGTTCTTACATCTTTATCATAAAGTTTTACAAAATCTTTAGAAAAATGAATTAGAAAACCGTTTAAAAAATTTTATATTAGTGATTTATTTAAAATCAAAAATAATACTGGGTATATTTTTAAATCTTTCATTTATTTGTTAAACAAGTAAAACGGCGAAGCCATTCTTGGGATGAGATATAGTGTAGTCCCAAGAATGGCTTCGCCGAATTCAGTCTACGTTCAGCATTTAAATGTCCCTCACACAGACTTTGAAACTACGTTTGAAGATGTATTGACTATGAAAATATCATAATGTATCCACTGTGGTATTTCAATATCAATCCGTAAGGTGACAATGAAGAAATGGATGTCATGTTACAAGAACTGATCGGATTAATTACTAACGAAGAACTTAAGGTGCAGTTTAGAAAGGAATATCAGCAATTCTCACTTTAGGGAGACACAGCCTGCGTTATGAACTATCGCGAGATAGATTTTTATAGCTTTTCCATCTTCATAACTGGTAAAAAGGGATTTCAGCGCTGTTGCCATCTCCTTACATAAAAAAGAAACAAATTGGAAATCACTCACCGAGGAGATTTAAAGTTAAACCTAACTGAATTGAAGCCAAATATTGAAATTTTGCTATCAAAGCATTAGGCTCATCTGTCCCAATTAATTAAAGCATTAATTTTTTTGTATATTTATTTTATGTAAAAATGTTACTAGATTTGCATTTGTGTCGTTTTAATTAATAAATGTATAATAATAAAACTTAAGATATAAAAAAGAGTAATATCTATTATCTTGATTATATTGTTTCGTATTATATCTGGGGAGAGCAGGATAAAGTGGCCACTCTAAGCGAAAATCATTTTTTACTCATACAGTAGAACCTCGATTATCCGGAGTAATTGGGGATAAAGGCAGTCCGGATAATCGAAACAAATACTTTGTCTTTTAATCATAATACAACACGTTTTCTTTTCGATGACATATCGATAATATTAAAAGTAAATACTGTATTTAAAGCGTGATCAAATTTTCAAGAAACAAACGTTCGTATTGAATTTCGACTACTACTGACCAACGAGAACAGACTACCTATTGTTTAAAAGGCCCTCTGGTGGCGCAAGAAGACGGATTTTATAAAATAAAAAGCAGTTGAAACTGCATTTTTATGAATAATAATTTGTCAAACTATTTATCATTTTATGACGATTAAAATTTTTTCGTCGCGTTCGCGGCTTTTAAGTAATGCATAAACCTTCGAAACGCGAGGCCCTTCGGACCGCCAGGCATAGACGGTGGCCCACATTGCCCAGCCTTACGCCGCCCATGGTCATAGAAATGATGTAATTTGAATATAAATTATTTATAAATACGTATGTCAAGTTATATTTTTATTACTACGTAAAATATATTTAAGAGTTTACGGCCACTTTGCTGGGAGAGACGTTGTAGAAACAAAAAAGTTATGCATTCCATCACGTACATAAACAGTACCGTAATTCGCCAAGTGCAAATCAGCAAATTCGTAAAATTTTTTTTTATTTTGAACAATCTGGATAATCGAAAATCCGGATAATAGACGTCCGGATAATGGAGGTTCTACTGTATTTTCTAATTCGGAAAAACGATTGAAATAGTTCTATATTTACTACACATAGTGTAAAAGCAAGAAAAAATTTTATTTTCATATTAGCACAACATGGATTTTTTTTCATTTCTACAAAATTTTATACAAAAATGGCCACATAACCCAACTTATTCGGATAAAGTGGCCAGTGACCGCTGTAGCATATGGAATTCCATTATTTCGTACAGCATTGATTTAATGGCCTGCTGCATGGCATGAGAAACCCAGCCCTGCTGGTTTGTTTTTCGTCTGTAATTGAATGGCATTGAGTCATCTACAAGAACAATGTAATTAATTTTCTGTAGGTAACCTTTAGTAATCTTAAATTCTTAGGTTTTAGATTAAATTACATTCAATCTTTATTATACTTTAAATAACTATATGACATTGAGCTATTACAGTTTTATTGATAAAATAATGTAATATAGTTTTTCTGGCAAAGTGGCCAGGAAGGTGGCCACTTTTCCCACTTGGACACCATTACAGAAAATCGTGTCTAGAATAAAACGGACCAAGCTACTGCACTCTATTCCAGAAGGTTTTAAAGCCGAAAGCATACTTTTTGTATGAGTTTAAAGTAAATAATTATAAACTTAATACTATCTTAGATAAAATAAAGAGAATCATCACTTACCTTACATCGGACAAGATGAAAACCACAAAAACTTTACTAACACAAAAAAGAATTATGTCAACTAGACCAGACTTCAGGCTTCTCTCCGAAGGAGTTCAAATGCTTGCCACTAGACAGCAACATTATCTCAGAAAATAACAGTATATGGCAACTTTATCCTGCTCTCCCCTATTACCTAAGTATTGTTTGTGCCATTTTTTTAATTTTAATTTTGGATAATTATTAAGAGTTAATTTTCTATCTAAGTTTTTAAACTCTATTTCTCTATTTTTAACATTTAACAATCTAATATATACAGTAAATATTTTTTAATTCTATGATATAAGCATTCTTTTCCATGCTTTCTAGACAATACAATATGATTTATAATTACAGTAGAGCATCGATTATCCGACCCTCGATTAACCCTCACCTCGGTTAACCAACCGCGTTCTAGTCGGCAAATTCAAATGTCCGCTAGTGATGTGGCGTTACAATATTTGGCTATGTCTTGGCTAATTTAATATTATTTTTACGTGTTTTAGCTGGCAACATGGATCGACCATGAAAGGGAGCCAGTATTTAAACGAGGCTTAATTTTCTAATTTTTAACGATACAATAGGGACGATTATTATTTTTAAAAAAAATTTGATAGGCTTAACATGGAGGAAAATTCAACGCGAAGTAGGTTAAATTAATAGCGATATAATAATATACTAATTACATGGGATATAATAATATACTACACTAATAATGGATTTTTTCATACTTTTCGGTTATCCGACCAACCCCAGTCTCCAATTGAGTCGGATAATCGAGGCTCTACTGTATTTGATTTATTTGTTTCTCATCATATATTATTAAATAATCATCTGCAAATCTAACACAATTTTACTTTTTTTTTTTTTATCATTTACCGAAATCTTTCATAACAATTTCTGCTAATTTTGTCCCCATGCTAATACCATTAGTCTGTCTATAAAAGTTATTATTATACGCAAATTTAATCAATTGTATAAACCAATTTTCTACTTTCAATTTAATCAAATTCATTTCTATTCATTTCCATTCTATAATTGAAAACACATTTTTAACATCTAAACTTATCAATCTATCTGAATTTCCTTTTTTTAATTTACTTATTCTATTAATTACATCATCTGCATTTCTTACAGCAAATTGTGAATATTCTATTTCTATATATTGTTCCAATTTTGAAAACCGAAAATCAACTATTGGTCTGTATTTTTTTTCCTTCTCACCTGATGTTTAATTTAGGTACTCTATTATTTTTAAAATTAAGTATGAACTTTTTATTTTGTTCGCTTGTGCAATTATTATTACATATTTCATCTATTTTTATTTTAATTAATTCTTTTTCAATTTCACAATATAGATCTTTATTTAATCCTATATACTTGTGACCATAGGGTCGGTATCTCTTCGATACCTCGTCAGGATGACACCACTGTATCTTTCGGTCGATACAGAGACCACAAGTTCGCGCGAGCAGATAGGTATGAGGGTTGGACCCGGAATGGAGAACGGAGAGACAAACGGAAGAAACTGCACTCCAGAAGTTTTAAACATAAAAACCCGTTTATTTATATATAATCTAAATTAAGTTTACATCAGCGAATAAAATACGATACATAAACTACATGAGTTATTATTCAATTTTTAGTCCAAATTAACGATCGGGTGCGCGTTTCGTTTACGCGGAGAGAGAGAACGTACAATAGTGCGCGGGCAGGATAAATACCTTAGGTTGTAGGCAAAATCAGCACAAAAGGTCCAACAGTTCTTTTTAGGTGAACAGTTCTTTCCAGGTGAGTAGAAAGATTTCAGTTAAGTTCAGGTCTTCCAGTCTTGTCCAAGAGGAGGAGGTTCGGATTCTCGGCGGGAGGTAGACGATCGGAGCGCACACACAGATACCAATAATAACTTCCACCCCCTTACTCATCATGCCTGGCCCTTTTATATCAAGTCCTCATTTTCGAACTTTTCTCCGATTTCGTCAGCGATGACGATCTTCTTGGTCCAATGAGGGGACGGGTGACACAATCGTGACACAGAAATGTACTCATCTCAACACGGAACCTAACTCGTGGGAATCAAGGTTTTTATTGATTTTATTTTTCCTTTTTCTCTTTTAATTTTCTGTTTTCTCGTTCCGTCTTTATAAAGTTTATTAAAAAAAATTATAGTTTAAAACACTAAATTTCTGGTCCTCACATACTATTAACTTGTTCAATTATTTTAATCATCAAATTCTGGTGATCCACCATAAACAGCTGTTAACAGGATTAAAGTGATTGAAGATAATAATGTAAATTTCTGTATCCACGGAACAAAAAAAGAGTTACGAATGGGATTTCGAACAATTCGAGTTCGAGTTAAGGAAAATTTCCTGTATTGCTTATTAAAGCGAAATGTTTATTGCCCATATTGATCAAATAAATTAATACGGGCAAGTATCGATGAAACTATTCTTTATTCAAGAACGTTTTACATAACATTTTAATTACATACAGTAGAGCCTCGATTATCTGACCCCCAATTAACCAACACCCCGGTTAACCGACCGTCCTAGTCGGCAAATTTCAAATGTCCGCTAGTGATGTGGCGCTACAATATTTGGCTATGTCTTGGCTACTTTAATATTATTTTTACGTGTTTTAGCTGGAAACACTGGATCGACCATGAAAGGGAGCCAGTATTTAAACGAGGCTTAATTTTCTAATTTTTAACGATACAATAGCGACGATTATTATTTTAAAAATTTTTTGTTATGCTTAACATGGATGAAAATTCAACGCGAAGTAGATTAATAGCGATATACTAATATACTAATTACATGGGATATAATAGTATACTACACTAATAATGGATTTTTTCATACTTTTCGGTTATCCGACTTTTCAATTATCTGACCAACCCCAGTCCCCAATTGAGTCGGATAATCGAGGCTCTACTGTATTAAAAATTCAAGTATTGATATGAAGTTATTATAATAAAATTCATTAAAAGGAAAACGTGTTTCCAACAAACTTATCATACATAAACTCTATTTTGTATATTGAAACAGAAATTGCAAATAATAAATTTCAGCAAATTCAAAAATATTAAACTTTTTTTTTAAACTTAACATGTGCTAAAAAATACCGAGATCGACAGAAATGTTACTTTTTTAAGAGAATTATGAAATTCTTAGAAAATTACCTCTGCTTATAAATATTGTAATGTTTCTAATTTGAAACTGTACAAAGATTCCAAAAACATATCATTTTAATTTTAAAATCAGTTTTGCCGATATCATTCGATCATTATACATGTATAGATATAAGTTTTGAAGGAAAATTATTTCTAAGTGAGAATATTGTAATTTTTTTTAAATTATGGTTTCGAATGAATTTCGTAGGACGTAATTAACGGCTTTCGTATGGTGTGGATCCGAAGGTGTTTAAGTTTCCTTTTTGTGTAAACTTTTGTTTACACTCGTCACAACTGTAAGGCTTTTCTCCAATGTGAGTGCGAAGATGTGTAATTAAGGTTTCTCTTTGTGTAAACTTTTTTTACACTGGTCACAAGTGTAAGGCTTTTCTCCTGTATGAGTCCGAAGGTGTTTAATTAATGTTCCTTTTTCTCTAAACATCTGTTTGCACTCTTCACAAGTGTAAGGTTTTTCTCCAGTGTGGATACGAAGGTGTGAAATTAAGCTAGAACTACGTGTAAACTTCTTTTTACACTCGTCACAAGTGTAAGGCTTTTCTCCTGTATGGGTCCGAAGGTGTTTAATTAATGTTCCTTTTTCTCTAAACATCTGTTTGCACTCTTCACAAGTGTAAGGCTTTTCTCCAGTGTGGATACGAAGGTGTGAAATTAAGCTAGAACTACGTGTAAACTTCTTTTTACACTCGTCACAAGTGTAAGGCTTTTCTCCAGTGTGAATGCGAAGATGTGTAATTAAGGTTTCCCTTCGTGTAAACTTCTGTTTACACTGGTCACAAGTGTAAGGCTTTTCTCCTGTATGGGTCCGAAGATGTGCAATTAAGTTTTCTTTTTGTGAAAACTTCTTTTTACACTGGTCACAGCAGTATAACTTTTCTCCTGTGTGCATTCTTTCATGACGTTGCAAATGTTGCTTAGTTTTGAAATTCTTCTTACAGTATTTACATAAAAATCTGTTTTGGTTGCTTTTATCTGCAATTAAAAAAATTATATTAAATAATATTTTATCTGTGTATAATGAATTAATTTTCTTAAATCACAACAATGATTGACCACTCATAACATTTAAGTAAAAATAAATATTTTTATATCTAAAAGTAGATTTCTGCATCAAAACACAATAACTAATTTTAGAGATGACAAAGTTTGAGTATAAATATATCATATTACTATCTAATCACAGACAACATATTAAAGTAAACAATTTCTGTAAAACACTTTTAAAGTGTTTGTATAACTTTATGCTTTTCCATTGATCCGTATTACTATATCCAAGGAATGGATCTCTCTCCTTCTTCTTTGTTTATGTGTTAAAATGAGATGCATCGATGTAAGTCAAATAGTATTTAATATTCAATTTTTTCTTTAATTTCGGAGAGTATCTTCTTCTAAACTTTGTGTTTCATCCAAAGAACAACTGCAAGAAATAACAACACACATGAAATAAATTCTATAAAATTTAGTTTAATTAATATGACTTTTTAACATTAGAATGTTTTATCCATTTTCCTGTTTATTCATATCATTAATTGTATAATTGTAAAATAGGTTGGATTCAGATAAAAATAATACTGTATTTTAAAAAAATATTTCAAATACAAATTCTTAAGAGTGAATCGTGGATTTCATTCTTGCAAGATTGGATTTCGTTCTTCTCCTTTTTTAGTTTCTGTTTTCTGTATTTTCAAGGTGAAAAGTCGCTAAATGAAAAAATAAAACATTCTTTAATACCAGACTAATTCATATTCAAAACATTTTGTACAGTAACTAAAATTTCTATTCTGTACACTAAATATTTTAAAATATAGCCTATAAATTGTTTTTTTGAATTATTTGATATTTACAGTATGCACATTTAATAAAATCACAATAAATATATCCAGAAATCACTCTGGTATTCGAACCTCAACTATGATCATATTCATTAATTAAAAATGCTTTCATTAAATTTTATTTANTTATATCTAAAAGTAGATTTCTGCATCAAAACACAATAACTAATTTTAGAGATGACAAAGTTTGAGTATAAATATATCATATTACTATCTAATCACAGACAACATATTAAAGTAAACAATTTCTGTAAAACACTTTTAAAGTGTTTGTATAACTTTATGCTTTTCCATTGATCCGTATTACTATATCCAAGGAATGGATCTCTCTCCTTCTTCTTTGTTTATGTGTTAAAATGAGATGCATCGATGTAAGTCAAATAGTATTTAATATTCAATTTTTTCTTTAATTTCGGAGAGTATCTTCTTCTAAACTTTGTGTTTCATCCAAAGAACAACTGCAAGAAATAACAACACACATGAAATAAATTCTATAAAATTTAGTTTAATTAATATGACTTTTTAACATTAGAATGTTTTATCCATTTTCCTGTTTATTCATATTATTAATTGTATAATTGTAAAATAGGTTGGATTCAGATAAAAATAATACTGTATTTTAAAAAAATATTTCAAATACAAATTCTTAAGAGTGAATCGTGGATTTCATTCTTGCAAGATTGGATTTCGTTCTTCTCCTTTTTTAGTTTCTGTTTTCTGTATTTTCAAGGTGAAAAGTCGCTAAATGAAAAAATAAAACATTCTTTAATACCAGACTAATTCATATTCAAAACATTTTGTACAGTAACTAAAATTTCTATTCTGTACACTAAATATTTTAAAATATAGCCTATAAATTGTTTTTTTGAATTATTTGATATTTACAGTATGCACATTTAATAAAATCACAATAAATATATCCAGAAATCACTCTGGTATTCGAACCTCAACTATGATCATATTCATTAATTAAAAATGCTTTCATTAAATTTTATTTCTTTATTAAAAAAATCTAGCTACCAGTTCTTTAACTTACCCTTAGAGGATTTGATCCCGGGATCTCGAAAATCGGGATCCCGGGATCCCGACAACTTTTCAGTCCCAAAATTTTCGGGATTAAGTTTTCCTAATCCCGAGATTTTCGGGATTGACATCATTTTTAAAAAAAAGTTGCAAAATAGACTGTACGAAGCGAAACGTTCAGTGCCAGTGCTTTTAACAGAATTGCTTGCCTATCATTTTAATATAAAATACAAGAAATTTTATTCCAAGCAAGCAGCAGAAATTAACCTAGTGGGCTTGCGATGCTTGCTTGGAATAAAACTTCTTGTATTTTCAACTAAAATGATAGGCAAGCAGTTCTCACTGGGTTACTTGGTAATATACTTCATTTTTGTATTTTTGAATTTTCGCG
>NW_019385082.1:349416-397327 GCF_000671375.1 Centruroides sculpturatus
AGTAAGGTAACATTCCAATAGACAATATGCAAAGCTTTTTTTTCAGTTTACAGCAGTATTTATTACACAAAATTTAAGTAAAGCTTAACATGCCGATCTTGCCCCGATCTCCCCTATATATATGATCAGAAAAATTTTTTGCTCAGAATCTGCTCAGCAAAAATTTTTTTTGCTCAGAGAAGTATATGTTCCGCTCATCGACAAAAAAATTAGAGGGAACATTGGTCCAAACATGTAAAAATCTAGTAGGAGTGTTATTTTTTGACTAATAGCTCTGTCATATATAACAGAGCGATTGGTGAAAATGCTAAAAATTGTAATGACTGTACTTAAATTAAGAGTTAAATAAATATGTAGGGACTTAAATTTAATAACTATCAAAAAATATAACAAAAAATATTCCAAAGGAAAGTAAAGATTCGAAAAGTAAAACTAGCGCGTTTATCGCACTGTCAACGTCCAGGAACTCGTTATACCTTAAATAAAATAGAATGTAGTGAGTGTGGTTTGATATAAAGAAAAGGTTTAAACTTAGGGCAATCAAGCACATGAATGACGACAACAGCAGTGACAGAATTATTGAAGTATCAATACTAGAAGTGTTACCAGTCGTTGACCATAGATACTTATTTTGTGATACTATATTATTTAGGTAAGTAAATATATCTGCACAGAATTTAGTTACAGATTGGTAATATTCCTATTAAAGGTGTGGAATATTTTCTTGATAAACTTATTGAATAACCTCCCAATTTACAACATTTCGAGTTTTATCATCAGGGGCACAAACGAACAAAGATTTTCAGCTACTAACACGCGAGCACGATACATAGAGTTGGCCATGTGAAAAGCAACTGCATCGGAGGTCAAGTACAGAACAGAGTATATGTACTGTACAGTATATTATATATCTTTTCGGCTATAAAAATCTCACTTTAATTGAGTTCTAAATTGCAAACAGATTGGACTGGACACTAAATGGCAAATGAAAATTGCAATGAACGTAAATACCCGTACATTGATTCAGAGCCGGCCCTACCATAGGGCTAACGGAGCAGCCGCTCCAGGCGCCAAGTCTTGGGGGGCGCCTCAGTGGTAAAGAAAATTAAAGGATATAATTAGGGGCAACCAAGGGGGCGCCATAATAGGATCTCGCTCCATCCTAAAACTTGCCTCGGGCCGGCACTGCATTGATTAATTATTAATTCATCAAAATACGACGTGAACAGAAGAATGACAAAGAAAAATGGAACTTGTCAGGAAAGAAAAAATGGACGAAGGTCGGTTTACGCAATTCGAATGTAGAGTTAGGCAATTTACTAGCAGTTTTCAGCGGTGGGAAAATTGTTGATATCTTTGCGTTCATAATGTCATTTATGATCTAAGCAACTAATAAAAATCGATATACGAATGTGTCTGCTTTGTAGTTACAGAGTAGATGTAATTTTTCAAACAGTTTTGCTGTTTTTCAATAAATGATTTATAAAAATATTACGACAAAACTATTAAGATCATAAATGCCAAAATACCGAATATCTTCTGACTCTTTCATATGGCCAGCAAATGTGTTTGTAATACGACTTTTGACTTTCACCACACGAATGCTGCTGTCGTAACCGTTTAAAGTTTCTTTTTGTTACAACTGTACTACGGTTCTGGTAGAATAAATAAATAACTCGGGAAAACTTTATCGTTTATCAATACCTTAAGTTTAATTCCAACAGTAAGACAGAAGTTCAATAACATTCTTTTGTAGGACGATAAATGATGATTGACAACTTAACAGATTAGTGTTCTTTAACAGATAAAGAATATTGTTCGGCTTTTTACATCCTGTCCTCTTTACAACTCCCAATTTTGGCGTCTTTATTCGACGCCTATGGTTGAAATTCGTCGTCTGAAGAAGTATTTGAACCGATATTTTTAGTTTTAAAATATTTTGTACGTAATTAATTCTTTCAGAATATTGAAGGCCTTCAATTTACGTTTTCGTAAGGTTGATTATTGAAGACGGCTTCCGTTATTTAGAGTAAATGTAATAGATGTCCTTTTGAAGGGTGTGGGGATTGTACAAATGCTGGTTTAGTAAATGTGTCCGCTATTTGGGAGTGTCTGTTAATGGAAGTTCACTGTATTATGATTTGTTTTCTGATCTTACATAACTTTGGAATCGTAGAAGTTCGAACCAGCAAACATTTCCTGAACCAATTTTAGAGTCAGAAAATATGAACTCTGAAATAGCCTTAGATTTTATATTATTCATAATTCCACTTCACATTGTTTTGAGTTAGAGCATGTTGTTCTAAACATGATCGTATTTTTTATGGAAAAGTCATTTATTTATAAGTATTGTGTATATCTAAAGATTTAATTTGTTTCATTTTAAACTAATAGTAAATACGAATAAAGCATTTCTAGTTTGTAATTATGACCAGATAATACCACAAATCGAGCTTCTGGACATTGGCGCCGTATGCCTACTAATACTCTCTCAGGGTTGGAACTATATGTGGAAAGTAAAGAGGAGGGCGTCATTAATAATTCAAGAACTTTTTTGATGCCCGGTATTATTCGTGTAAAATAAAAGGAAACCTTCCCGAAAATATTAATATATTTGAGTAACGTAGACATATGTAAAAAATAAATTTAAATTAGAATAAAGATATGTTTCGTATATCGAGGTAAAAATGACTTTTAGATAACTCATATATTGTATATAAAACTACACTACAGGCCTAAATAATCTAAGCTAATGGTAACATCTACAAATAAACCCTATAAATAAATATACACTGTACAAACCATTCTCTAGACCCTTGGTTCTCAATCCATGGTCCGGGGAACAGGGTGCTCCGTGAAGCCACTTCAAGTGTTCCGTGAAAAAACCAAATATACAATTAAAAATTGTTGCAAAAGAAGTTTTAATCAATACAACATCAAATAATTTTTGTATGAAAATGTAATCAGCAAATGCCAATGACGTCATATACAAGACGGAGTGAGCTCTTGATTTCAAAAAGGTTAGTCATCTCTGCTTAAAAACTGATGTATTTTAAGTATTCCGCGAAAAAATACAGTATGTCAAAGTTTAGTGTTCCCCTACTTTAAAAAGATTGAGAATCACGGCTCTAGACCAATGGTTCTTAAACTTATTATGCCCACGGACCCCTTCTCATAGCGATGCTTACGAGTGTTACGACATAAGAGAGGCTATCGCATTTCGAGAATGCGCAGGGGGACAAAACGGTTTCTCGCGGTGGCCAGCAGGGGCGCTACTACACCCCTAAAGCCTGAGCGATGCAACAGGTAGAAAAAGCTTCTTAGTGCCTCGTATATATTGTTGCTTACGAGTAACGCAGGCATATGTTTATTTTGATTTATACGTGGGAAAATGTGCAACGGGATTACGTACTAAATGCATTTGCAATCCACTCGTTTATGGAGAACACAAGTGAAAAGAAATATTACTTCCTTGAGAAAGTTAATTTATGAAACAATATTGTACCTGTCATCTGGTGCTCCCGTTTTTTTATACTTAATCTCTGTAAAGTGAGATGTCTTGTCTACAAGGTCTATATTAATTATGTAGTATATAGTCCTTGGTTGCTAGGAGGGTGTTCTGAATCGCGTGACGGAACGCAATCGGTGTAAATATACTATGGTTGGAAAGTGAATAGGGGCGTGGTACTTTGTCGTCTTTTGTTTATTATTACCGAATTAAAAAATATATATAAGTGAAACAGAAGGCAAGGAGTTAATTTATTACAAAGAAATAGATGATATCACGTATATTGACTTATTACCGAAGAAAGAATGTCAAGGATAAGTTCAGGATATAAATTTTAAAGATTATTCTTTCATTCCTTTCCACATAAAGCAGCTTATTTAAATCGTTTCGTTAAAGAAGCGATTTTTCATACTCAGAATAACTTAAGAAGATATGGATAAGCGGGATATATCCTCCTTTCCCCTGGTTTATTTGTTCTGTATAATATTTATTTATTTACATTTTTAAAATATTATTTTAAGAATCATACGATATATTATCATAATATTATGACATGATTAAATTGAAAAAGCAGAAGGCATAGCGCTAATTAGTTTTAAATGACAAATGCTTTTTTATAAATAATTGATTGATAAAACCATATTTTGTATTTTTTTTCTTTTTTTTTAAATATTGCTGACATAAAGATAGAAAAGAGGAGTATTTTAAACATGTTTTTGTGTATTGATTTGAAAGAAGCATTGCATATGATCCTATCATCTAATCTTTCAAAAAACAAACTTTGTAAATTTCTTTAACTGTATTTATCATATTTTTGTTTTATGTTTATGTTTTTTTATAATTTTATAAAAATTTTCAAGTGTCTTACATTTGATTTTAAATAGAAAAAAAAATCTTATTACATGATGTAATACTTAGTTTCAGTTACATGTCATATCACATAAAAGCTTATGATTTGTAGAAAAATAAGAGTAACTATGAATTTCTTCAGTAGTGAAATAATCTAAAAAGATTTATCTCATTAATTAAAAATCAATAATTTAAGAAATCATATCTCAGGATTTAGAATGCATGAAAAAAAAGAATTATTACTAAAAACAATAATTTTATAAATATTTATGGAAAGAGATATTCGAACAAATAATTTTTACTAATAGACTTTTACTAAATTCTCATAATATACCATGTAAGTGCATAAAAGATAAACATGTAGACTATATCATATATATGTTCATTAGATGCAATTTGAGTTAATAAATATAATGTGATTAAAAAGTTTACACAAAGTTTTAAAGCCAATAAAAAAACTGGTTACTCTCTATACTGGCAAAACATTTATAAACAAAATATATAATCTTTATTTTATTTTATCTTATCTCGTAAGCAACGCTCATAGTAAAAACCTGACCATGAACCCCCAACACAAAACTTTGATGACTTGAATTATGAATGATGTATAAATTAAATATACATAAAAAATTTTGATATTTAAAGTAGTATTTATTGAAATTATTAGCTTGCCCGTTTTCGGAAAAAAGTAGAAAAAACTTTATAATTGTGTTATAAATTAAACAGAAAAACATATTTTTGACCAAAATAAATGGATCATTTATAAATTTTTAGTCATTAAATACTTTTAGTACTTAAAATTATAAATTTTATTAAAAATGAAAAGATGTNATTTGCTGAACTTTGAAGACATCATTAATATAAAATATAATTTTTATGGCTGTTAATTAATAAATGGGTTTTAGTATGTCCGCTGCTCGTTTAAACTTAACGGTTTGTGAAATAACTGCTATTGGTCTAGATTCGACCAATCCTGTCGCGACACAAATCGGCGATGACGTTTTACCGTTTTTTACGAGTTTATTTTAGCATCTTTACACGTTTTATAATTAAACATTTTTTTAAAATTGCGATTTCATTGAAACTAAAAACAAGTCAAAACGAGTCAAATTTCTCTACAAAGCTTATTTCATTTTCCTGGAAACATTTTGGTGCTTTAATACAATAAATGCTTTTCTGCATTTCTCTTTTGATGTATCGATTTGTGCAGGTTGGAATAAGATATTTTCAAAAGCAGTCATCTTAACTAGAGCAATTGTTTCATTAATGTTTACTTACTTTTCTCTGTCTCAAACCTTCTTAAGTATGATGAGACTTGAAATTCTTAACAGCGATATATGCTACAATAGCGCCTACCGTGTTTCCCCGAAAATAAGACAGTGTCTTATATTAATTTTTGCTCTGAATGATGCACTAGGTCTTATTTTTAGGGAATGTCTTATTTTTTCCATGAAATAGAATTCACATTTATTATTGAACAAAAACCTTCCCAAGTCGAACTTAGACGAGAGTGACGTATATCTAATCGTGTCGAACTGTCGCTTCTTTATAGCATCGACATCCGGCTCGATGACCAATTAATGCTTACTGAACCGTAGCACTATGCAAATGTCATGTGGCGTGATTCCCGGCCGACCAATTAGCCATCACCAGCCGTAACGTAATGCAAATCTGTGATTCCCAAGCCATAGTTTTATGCAAATCATGCGTGACTGTCTGCTGACCAATCAGCGGCTGTACTTTCAAAAAGCCAACGGCCACTTTTAACTATCTGTCGATGACCGTTACGAGTAAAAATAACTTTGCTAGGTCTTACTTTCGAAGGAGGCCTTATATTTCGCAATTCAGCAAAACCTATGGTAGGTCTTATTTTCAGAGGATGTCTTATTTTCGGGGAAACACGGTAAGAAGTATTTTTAATTCTGAGGATATATATAAAACATAAAAATGAAAATGTTTTCACAATTGAAATGTGAAGAAAAACAGCACCTGCGACATGTTTTCCTTAATACATTATTTGTAAATTATAAACTTTTAAATTTTCTTTTAATTAAATTAATATACGCGAAACAAATAGGCAAATTGTATAATGAAAATAGTAACGTTGTAAATTTAAACTTTTCAGTTGAGCAATAGATATGTTCACAGTAGACCCCCTATAAAACGGCTTCATATAGTTCGGAATCCTATATGGCGGCAAAGAAATTTCGACCGTATTTGTATAAACACGCTAAAAGAGACACGTATAATTCAGTAAGACGTGATTGCCGACTCGTGTCCTACAATTTTTTGTTTATAGCATAGTTTATATGGATTATTACCAAAAAATTATACTCGTTTTGGATATGTTGAGTCGAATCAGTCTAGAATCGATTAATTTTATGGAAGAAAACCTTTCAAACAGCCATAGTCTGTAAACTGCATACGTGCCGGGCTGTGATTGGCTTATGTATTTAAGGACTCGTAAAAAATGAATTTCATAAATGCGGAACATATCTACCGTGCTATAAGAGGGTCGACTGTATTTGCTTTTGGAATACTGGCTATTAAACTTAATATGTATAAAAATATTATAATGTAATTAAATGTTTTAAATATTCTCTATATTACAAATTGAAATCCAACACAATTAAATTATAAAATAATGTTTTCAGTACAATTATCCTTTGACCCATTCCATACCGTGTGCAAATGAGGCAATGAACCAGGGATAATGAACAGTACAAGCGTCAAACTTTTTAATAAACTTTGTTGTTCGATAATGCCAAGACTGCACTACCGTAAAAACAACGTAAAACCCATCGCCATATAAGGTTTTAATCACGTGACCCTGATATTTTACGCATGAGCAGTTCGTAAAACTAGCATAGAAGTGAGTTAAGCAATGATCAACTTTCCATGCGAATACGGCCGTAAAGCGGTACCTTCCACCAACCTGGAAAGATTTATCGAAAACATCCGAAAGTATTCGTGTATCTACGACAAGAGGTAACCATGGGCGTAGCGAGGGGGGAGCCTGGGTGGGCACGGCCCCCTCCAGTGAACCTGGTGCCCCCCCAGAAAATCACAGCCGAAAAAGTGTCCAGCCGATTTGCAAAAAGAAAGAAAAACTTAACGCTAATAATAATAATAAATATATAATAATAATAATAATAATGAAATATATATATAATAATGATGATGATGAAATAATTCAATTTTGTGTCAGGTTGGCCTCTATTAGGCCTCCATAACAAAACTCTGGCTACGCCCATGGAGGTAACCCGATTATAATAATGGATGTCAAAAGAAAATCCTTCAATTTAGAGGAGTATAAAATAAAAAAACTAAGCTTATAAGTGCTGTATATTATTTTAATAATACGATAATATATGAAAGTAAAGATATTTTTACTACATTTGTAATTATAGTACAGAAAAAACTCGTAGAATATAAAAATTGTCTATATATCGATATATCACTTATACAACCGTCTTCCGTTTATACCAATTCACGTACGAAGAAGTATTTACTTTCGACACTTGGGGCATCACCGTCGCCGTAAAAAATGCATTAGCTGGACCTCCACCGCAATCCAGACGCAAACGCAAATAGGTCACGTGATTAAAAGTTTTTACAGAGAAGGATTTTACACTAGTGGAGTCTCGGCCTATCTTTATTCACAGAAAAGACATTTACGTCAGGGCTTAAAAATGCCTACCAATTTATTTATTACTATTTACAGTCGACCCCCCATAACACGGTAGATACGTTCCGGTTTTTATGAATCCATTTTCTACGAGTCCAGCCAATCACAGCACGGCACGTATGCAGTTTGCGGACTACGGCTGTTTGAAAGGTTTCTTCCATAAAATTAATCGATTCTAGACTAATTCGACTCAACATTTCCAAAATACGTATAATTTTTTTTGGGAATAATCCATATAAACTATGCCAGAGTTTAAGTTAACCGTATAAACAAAAAAATTGTAGGATTACTTACCGAGCGTGCACCGTTCGACTACGCCATTGCTTAAGCTTGTTTTCGTGGTGGAGCTTGTCATCGAATGGCGCTCGCGTGCTTCCTGATAAATTATATTTTTTGCGAAAAATTCGCCCAACTTTGGAGATATCATTAATATAAATATAATTTTTAGTGATGTGCCGGATATCTGTATCCGTATCCGCGGATATCCGAGGAAAAAAAATCCGTATCCGTATCCGTTACTTTTTAGCGGATCTTTAACGGATCTTTTATCTTAATGAATTTCATTACTTATATGAAATTTTAAAGATAGGTAGCAATAGCACATTCGTCATTTACTATCGTAAAATATTTCCATATTACACTACTAAATTTTTTTGTCGACATTGTTTTTATTTTAATTTAACTCAACACACTCCAAAAACACAAACGTAATCTACGCTATCCCGTGTCACACTAGCCACAAACCAGTGTTTCCCAACGTGGGGCCCACGCCCCACAGGGGGCAATTGGATTGCTAAGGAGGGCAATTCGAAAATGGACTTGTCCAGAGTTTAAGTTAACCGTATAGCCGCTGTATATGTTAGGGAGACATAAGAATTTTAGAAAGGCTTAGGTGGGGCATAGCACAAAAAAGGTTGGGAAACACTGCACTAAACTATTGTGGCGGTACGCTATATTTTTGTAAATATTAATTTTAGTTTAGTTTCGTTTCTTCTTTCTACCCTTTGTTCTATTGTTCTATTTTCTTCTAGAACTTTCTTATCTATTCCCTGTCCCTTGGGTGGGATGAGCAGTTCCTAGAAATTTGAGGAGCAAAGGTGTAAGCAGGAGCCGGAGAAAAAAGAGAAGTGACGTAGCAGGTCATTCGTAAACCGGACGGCAGAGTGTACGGACGAGGTGAGAATACTGGGAGTCGTATTTTCAATGACCGGATAGTTCAGAAATAAGTTCAGAAAAAAGATCCTGTTTTAAGGTCGTATTGACGACTGTGGAAGGAAAAATCCTAATTATTGAAGAAGAGAACTGGCCAGTTATAGGAGAAGGACGTGTGTTATCCCACCCAACAGTACGCATAAAGAAACAAGCCGAAAAAAGGGACAAAACCCCAGATATCCCTATTTCTATCTTATCTACCATTTTTTCTGTCTTCTTAATTCTATCCCTTTTTCTGTTATTAGTGTTAAGTTAGTGTTTAAGGTTAGTTTTAAGGTTCCGGGTTATATTGTCGCGATCGGGATCTGTATTGTACACGTGCTTTGGATACAGCGAACTATTATTATCACTGTAATTTCGCATGCTACCGTTCGTACCGTGAAGTTGGAATCCCCCGAAATATAATCTGTATAAAGACGCGAAATAGCTTAATTGGAAAATTATATCAACTTTTGTTACTTTATCCTGTCTGCCTTTGTGGTGAATTCTAATTTAGCACACTTTTACACCATAAACAAAAACACGCGCAGTGCAAGTCAAAACACGTCGCGTTATTAACGCAAAGCGTCAACTATCGGTCCAAGGTCACACGCACCGGCGCCGACTGAGTACGAAAGTTGAGATCCGTATCCGTATCCGTATCCGCGGATCCAGACACTAATGATCCGTATCCGTATCTGTATCCGCGGATATACATTTTTAACGATCCGGCACATCACTAATAATTTTTATGGACGTTAAATAATAAATGGTTTTTAGTTTCGTTTAAAATCAACGGTTTGTACAATATCCGCTATGGGTTCGACCAATCCTGTCGCGACACGAGTCGGCGATGACGTTTTACCGAATTATACGAGTTTTTTTTAGTATGTTTGTACGAATGCTGTCGCAATTTTTTCGCCGTAATATAGGAATCCGAACTATAGTCTCGGCCTATCTTTATTCACAGAAAAGACATTTACGTCAGGGCTTAAAAATACCCGTGTTATAGGTGGGGTCGACTGTATTTTTAACTTTCATAACAATGAAAATGAGTCACAATCATTTTACTTTTCATTAAATTTTTTGTGGATTTCCTCAGCACCCTAAACCTTAATTTTAATTTGCCACGAACTCCATTAGCAGGTACTCTCCTGGGGCCTATTCCAGGGACCCCAGGAGACAGTAAAAACCATTTTTGAAAACATTGCTCATACTAATTTATTATTGTTAATATTCATAAACAGATGTTAAGTATAATCCGATAAATTCATTTAATTTAAATATCGTCGATAATTTTAAACGAAAGATATGACATTCAATTCTTTTCTTGTCGTCAAAGCTCTTAAAAACTTAAATATAAAATAATTTATCACAAAAAATAAATAAATGAATTTAATTAAGTTTGAATGAGATATAAATATTTAACTAAAATATGGTTTAATCATTTAGTTTTTAGTCTTGATTAAGTAAATATTAAATCTATAGAATGAACCGTTTATTTCTACAATAGAAATGTGTAAGTATAATTTCGTTTCATAACTGCGTTTAACGATTAGAGCGATTAGAGCTAATGACTAGAATTATGGATGTAAAGAATAAAGAAAAGGTTTTGAATTCGTTACTTTTTACCTTGCTTTTGGTGATTTTTTTCACTGTAATTTTAGCTCAATTCATCCCTAAATTTTTTTTCTTCCTTCACTTTTACTTCTTAGAAAAGATAAATTTAGTGTTTCTTCTTTCCTACGTCTTCTTCGATCTAAAAAAAAAAAACAGAGTAAAGTAGTATGTATTCGTCCACACAAAGTAAGTGCCTTGACTACTACACTATTCTCTTCGTCTAATCCTGTTTCTTTTGTTCCTTTTCCACACGTGGTCTAAATCTTTTCCAAGAATAAATTCCTGAACAACGAGGATACCCCTCGGCGATAGTAACCCTAATTAAGAAAATTTGTCTAAACATAGGGAACTTTAAACTGTAGAAATGTGGAGTCCAAGCTTAAAATAATTCAAAGATTATTAACAACGAAATTGTTAATAAATGCAGAGAAAACGTGGAAAAATTCGTAGTGTCGTCCATGATGACTCTACGAAAATTACAGAACTGATCAACAGATAATGCATTTCTAGTGGAGTCAAGTTAAAACGAAAACTTGGAGCTTGTCATCGGATGGCGCTCGCGTGCTTCCTGATAAATTATTATTATTTTTTTTTTTGAAAAATTCGCCGAACTTTGTTTGAACAGAACTGAAACTATGTTTCAGTTCTGTTCAAACAAAGTTCAAAGTTCAAACTGAAACATAGTTTCAGTTTTGTTCAAACAAAGTTCGGCGAATTTTTCAAAAAAAGCCTGGACTTTTCAACAAAGCCTGGACTTCATATTACCTGAAAACAGAACTGAAACTATGTTTCAGTTCTGTTTTCAGGTAATGTGAAGTCCAGGCTTTACAGATTTCAATGTTAAACTAGTGATATTACGATTTAGTATGTCCCATATATAAGGGGATGCAGAAATAAACGTGTACAATTCTTGTACAATGTTAAAAAGTTAAGTGTTACTTTGGCAGCATCATTTACAACTAAATTTAATGAATGAGACGCACATGGTACAGTACAAATAAAGCGCTAGAATTTATTTTCCTTAAATTTACGATTTATGTATCCGTTTGTCATAAAAATTTGTCTTTCCAATTTTTTCCCGAAACTACAAATATTAAAGTACGAAGTAACTATTCGGTTTCAACTTAAGAAGTAGCTAAATAATTAACGGATTAGGGAATTAGGGACATAAATAAAATCCCCCTGCTGAAAGAGCCGGAATTTTACTTAAAAGCTTAACCGAACCGTTCTCGAGCAGAGTACAGTGGGGACTGATTTCTTCGTAATATTAGATATAATAAAAGACAGAAATATTTCCTGTTCAACGAGAGTGACTGAAAAGCTGTAAATTTTATAAATTTCCGTGGACACCTGGTCTTAAAACGAATTAATTAGAAAACAAATAACGGACAATGTGCTTAGTATTACGTTTAACATATGTAGATTTTTACAACTATCGTGAGAAATATTTAAAGTATACAACAACCCTGTCGCGTCCTTCGAGGTATACTAGTTAGGGTAAACTTGCCTAATTCGTACCACTTAAGGAAAAACCATCATATTATTGAAATTAACAAACACAAATTATTGTTTATTTTATGTAACTTTTATTTGGAAAATATTTTATTACTACCATAATCAAATTTAGCATAAATGTTATAAACTTCTGAGAAATAAACAATTTAAAAAAAACAGTAAAAAAGTACGATTTAGGACCATTCCTCTTAAATCGTACTGATATATTCCTAAATCGTACTTTGAGATCCTATCATCGGTTTGCAGTCTTAAGAATAAAAATCTTTATCAATAATGTATTAATACGTGTGTTTATTAACTCTTAACAAATTCGGCGGATGGTCTTCGCCAATTTTTGGCAGTCATCGCTGTTGTAATCCGTTGTTTTTTATTGGTTCTTGCGCAAAGTTCATGTACCCATATCTCACATTGTGTGCATTTGATCATACTTTCTTTTACGTCTTCTTGGCATAACAACACTTATTAAATTAAATTTTATAAAATTTATTTAATATGACCTTTTAACTTTAGAATATTTTATTCATATTCGTACATATTCGTATTGTTAAATGTAGAGTTGTATAATATGTCCGATTCAAATAAAAAGGATACTTCCTTCATAACACGTTTCCTATGAAAAAAATTTCAAAACGTTCAAGTCTGAAAAATACAAAATTTTTAAGCGTAAATTGTGGAATTCATTCTTGTAGAATTGAATTTCGTTCCTTTTTTTTGTAGATTGTGTTCTGTATTTTGAGGGTGATAATTAGCTAAATGAAAAAATAAAACACTTAAATATCACACAAATTGATATTCAATGTATATTGTACAGTGATTAAAATTTCTAATTTCTACGCTAAATCTTTTAAAATAAATAATTAAAGAGAAGTTCTATAATATTTACAGTGTACACATTTAGTAAAATTACGATAAATTTTTCAGAAATCACTCTGGTATCCGAACCTCAACTATGATCATATTAATTAAAAATGCTTTCATTAACTTATATTACTTCATTAAAAAATTCAGCAACGAGTTGCTTAACTTACCCAGCTAACATTTTAATCTGCGTGTGTGCCGCCACCTGTTATAAAAAGTTTTTAATTATAAAATATGATATTTTTATTCATTATAAAATCGCAAAAAGCTTAATTTTTAAAATAGGATTGGGTTTTATAAAAAAAAAAAAAAATTGTAAATGCTAATAACTAGTGAAATCGTCATTAAGTTTGATTCTACTGGAGATATAACATGACTCCCGTTTTAAAGACCAAAACTGCATAGAATCAAAGCTTCTAACACACAAACCTACCTGAAAATTTCAAAAAAATTTCTACAGAAAGCAAAGGAATTATTAAACTTCAAACAAGGTGAACAAAAACTTGCCCCGCACGTAACCATACGAACATTCGTATATACAGAAAAATACATTTTTTTTAAAGTAGAAAAAAGGTATCAATTTGAATGATTATCAGAAAAATATAACACTATATCGTATTCGGTTTAGCCCACACACCCCTTCTATGATGTCATTAAGTCTACATTTAGGTACCTTGGTAACAATGACCCCGAACTGTTATCAAGGTCAGAACTAGACAAGATTGGAAATAAAGAGGAGGGCGTCGATAATAACAGAGAAACTTTTTTGACGCACCCGTATTTTCCGTGTATAAAGTAAACAGTCCTTTTCGAAAATATTAATATATTTGGATAGCGTATGTAAAAATAAATCTAAATTATAATAAAGATATGTTTCGTACAGTATATTGAGGTAGAGGTGACTTTTAGACAACCCTTATACATTGTACTGTACTGTACAGTACATAAAACTACAGTATAGATCTAAATAATGTAAGCTAAAAGTAACATCTACAATGAAACTTATAAAATTACTATATAATCCAATATCTAAAACAATTTATTATTTTTTATATTTAGAAACACAGGTTGATTTGTTTACTAATATAAAAGCCGTCGTTTTGTGTCTGTGAATTCCTTATAACTCCTGCTATTTTTGTCCAATATAGATGAAATTTTGATTATATTTGTTCAGGGGAATGATATAGGCTATTTATTTTGCAGAAATATTAGCTATAGAATAAACTTTTTATCGATTTGGGATCGTTGATAGCACTTCGGTTATAGTGACGTTAGTGACCCCATTTTGTTCCAGCTTAACAAGGGCCTTTTGTTACACTTTTAAATATTTTGGAAAAAGCCCTGTTTTAAACTTACTTTATTAAATTTAAAATTTAAATTTTAAAAAGACATAGTCACATTGTGTCACTTCTATAAGAAATTAAAATAATAAAATATTTCCAACGTGACCTCGTGACGTTCTATAGTCCAATAAGAAGTAACTATCCAACGAACCCGTTAGCTTCAATATATACTTTCTCATCAAAAGCATTCAGTCATGCTTGACAGGGGGAAGGTCTAGTATTTATATAATTTAAGCTTATTTTTATGTACTAAATTCGTTAATTAATTAAATTTAAACTTTAAAATTTAATTTAATTAAAACAAACACCTATAAAAATCACACGACGTGTCTCAGTGGTGAACCGAGTCAAAATGGCCGACTTTACGTTATGCATTCTGAACGTTGTAATGAAATAGCTACTAGATATCGCTATTTACTACTTCTCAATGTATTATTTTTCAAATGACGACCTTGTCCCGAATTAGAAGGTGTCCCAAGGTACAAGGATCTCCCCTAAATTGTGTTTGATTCGCAGATGATTATCTAATAATATATGATGAGAAAGTAATAAATGAAATAACTCTTTTTAAGTATGTAAATAAAATTAATAGTGATATGGAAATGTAAAAACAGAAAAAAAATTAAATTTATATATAACCATAGTGGATTAGATAAATTTACTTTCCTCACTTACTGTATATGAAATTTTGTAATGTAGAGAAAACTATTAATTATAAATCATATTGTATTTTCTAGAAAGTATGAAAAAGAATGCTTATATTATGGAATTTAAAAATATTTACTGTATATATTAGAATGTCAAATGTTAAAGATACAGAAATAAAGTTAAAAAATTTAAATAGAAAATTAATTCTTAATGATTATCCAAAATTAAAATTAAAAAAATGGCACGAACAATACTTTGATAATAGATAGGCATATAGTACGAAACAATATAAACCAGATAATGTATATTATTTTTTTATATATGTGGGGTTTAGACAAGTAAACCATTAAGGCAATAAATTTACGAGGGGTTGCGTGGGGAGGCGAGGAGAACTAGGGAGAGTCAAGTGAGGGGAGAAGCGAGAAGGAGGGAGTGCCAAGTAAGGGACAGTAGTAAACAAGAGGACGGTGGGTGACGACGCAAAAGTGGAAAGTAAAAAGGAAACAAAAGGCGTTACGAAGGGAGAGCATTATTTTTCTGTCAAGACGGTTACGAACTCTGGAAGTTTATTGTCATTTCTATAATTCTCAATCTCAATACCTTTTCCTACATATATGAGGGAATATGTTTGAAAAATGTAACTCTATTCTTAAACAGAATAATATAGGCTATGTTTGGCCCCGTCTCTGACAAATAAAATATCACAAAATATATGTAAGAAAATTACAATATAAAAGAAAGAAACGATTTTGAAAAAGAAGGCACTGTATATAAGTTAGAATCTATATGTATTGAACCAAAATTTTATATTGGTGAAACAGGCCCCACAAACATATGATGTGAATATATTATTGATAATTAGGAATATTCTGTTGTTTCATTGATGTTATTGTAAGTATAATATGTAAATTTTCAACGGCAATTGTTAATAAATGCAGAGAAAACATGGCAAAATCCGTAGCGTCCTCCATGATTGACTCTACGACAATTACAGAACTGATCAACAGATAATGCATTTCTAGTGGAGTCAAGTCAAAACGAAAACTCTATGTTTCAGTTCTGTTTTCAGGTAATGTGAAGTCCAGACTTTACAGATTTCAATGTTAAACTAGTGATATTACGATTTAGCATGTCCCATCTATGAGGGGATGTAGAAATAAACGTGCACAATGTTAAAAAATTAACTGTTACTTTGACAGCATCATTTACAACTAAATTTAATGAATGAGACGCACATGGTACAGTACAAATAAAGCGCTAGAATTTATTTTCCTTAAATTTACGATTTATGTATCCGTTGTCATAAAAATTTGTCTTTCCACTTTTTTCCGGAAACTACAAATATTAAAGTACGAAGTAATTACCCGGTTTCAACTTAACAAGTAGGCCTAGCTAAATTATTAAGAGATTAGGGAATTAGGAACATAAATAAAACCGTGCTGAAAGAGCCGGAATTTTACTTAAACAACTTAACCGAACCAATCTCTAGCCGAGTACAGTGGGGACTGATTTCTTCGTAATATTAGATATAATAAAGACAAATATTTCCAGTTCAATGACAGTGACTGAAAAGTTGTAAATTTTAGAAATTTCTGTGGACACCTGGTCCTAAAACGAATTAATTAGAAAACAAATAAACTTAATACTAAGTAGATTGTCCGTTAATATATGTAGATTTTTACAGCTATGGTGAGAAATATTTAATTAAAGTTTACAACAAACCTGTGGCATCCTTTGAGGTATACTAGTTAAAAGTATATTCATACATTTGAAGAATATTTTATACAATACCACGTTATGTATATTCACAACACATTTTATTTCACCAAGTAAGTTTTTATATTTTATTTTTAATTGTAGCCATTATATCGTGGCTAGCGATTCAGTATGTAATTTTGATATTAAAAATACATTTAGAGAAATTTTCGGTTTTTACTGGCTTATCGAACAAAACGAATACGAATGGAGCCTAGACCAGTGTTCCGCAACCTTTTACTACTGGCGGCAAACCCATGACTCAACAGGGCACACCAAAATGTTATTCCCCTCAAAAACGTATGATATGATACTATTAATAAAATTACGTAATGCCATTAACCTATTATTGTTGTTATTAAACAGAGACCAACACATTTGGGCAAATTTATTTTACATGTAATTTCTTAGAATACATAAAAATGCGTGGCTTGTAATAAAGAATAAACAAACATCATTTTATTTCATCAGTGCTGCGGTAGAGAATAAAATACAAGAATAAGAAACACAACTATGATATAAATATATAAATAAAACTTGAAATTAACAGAATATGTAAAAGTTCACGTCACACCTTTCACAATGTGACGCCACACCGGTTGCGGAACACTGTCCTAGACCTAGACCATCACTGACGCTCAATTAACTGATTGCCCCTGGAAGTCGGCTTCTTACAGAAACACAGTTCCCCTATCATCAAATGTCAGGGCACACCACTGGTAATCCTGTATTTAAAATAGTTGTTGATCCTGCGATTTGTCTAATCGTCTGTGGTGAAATAGTAGGTAAATTGCTTTTCGTCTGTAAATGAAAATAACTATTATTGTAACCTGCTGCTTTTTAAAGTAACAATACTGTTTTAATTCACTGAAAGTACAAACAAATATATTATGCTAAGTGGCAAGTATTATGGAAAAAAAGCTTTACAAAGTAAACTTTAAATCACGTGACTTTTTCTGCGAAAATTTAATTATAGGTTCAAGCGTGCGGTCAGATAAAAAAAAGGTTACAACACATCTTATCGAAACAAACGAGTAAACATACAGAATTTTCATTTCAGATTCCGAACTGAACTTTCAAATAGAAAATTTCTGCAAAATCAAAAACTATAAATTTTGTTTTAAAGTCATTTGCTAATAAATATCGAGTTCTGTAAATTAACAAAAAAGTTATTTTTTTTTAATAGAATTATAAAATTAAAAAAAAGTTACATCTGAATATGAATATTGTGATGCTTTTAGGAAATTAAACAAAATTAACAAATGATTTTAATTTTAAACCAGTTTTATTTAAACCTTTTGATCGTTATACATAATAGAAATTATAAGTTTTGAAGAAAAATTGTTTCTAACTTGTGAATATTGTAAATGTTTTTTTAGGTCCGTATTTCGAATGAATTTCTCTGGACATAATTGACATTCATACGGTTTTTCTCCGGAGTGAATCCGAAGTTTGTTTAAGCTTTACTTTTGTGAAAACTTCTGTTTACATTCCTCACAATTGTACGGCTTTTCTTTCAGTGTGGGTGCGAATATGTGCAACTAAATTCGACTTTCGTGAAAACTTCTTTTTACACTCATCACAAGTGTAAGGCTTTTCTCCAGTGTGGGTACGAAGATGTGCAATTAAGTTTCCTTTTACTGTAAACTTCTGTTTACACTGGTCACAAGTGTAAGGCTTTTCTCCAGTGTGGGTACGAAGATGTGCAATTAAGTTTCCTTTTACTGTAAACTTCTGTTTACACTGGTCACAAGTGTAAGGCTTTTCTCCAGTGTGGGTACGAAGATGTGCAATTAAGTTTCCTTTTACTGTAAACTTCTGTTTACACTGGTCACAAGTGTAAGGCTTTTCTCCAGTGTGGGTACGAAGATGTGCAATTAAGTTTCCTTTTACTGTAAACTTCTGTTTACACTGGTCACAAGTGTAAGGCTTTTCTCCAGTGTGGGTGCGAATATGATTAATTAAGGTTTTTCTTTCTCTGAACTTCTGTTTACACTGGTCACAAGTGTAAGGCTTTTCTCCAGTGTGGGTGCGAATATGATTAATTAAGGTTTTTCTTTCTCTGAACTTCTGTTTACACTGGTCACAAGTGTAAGGCTTTTCTCCAGTGTGGGTGCGAATATGATTAATTAAGGTTTTTCTTTCTCTGAACTTCTGTTTACACTGGTCACAAGTGTAAGGCTTTTCTCCAGTGTGGGTGCGAATATGATTAATTAAGGTTTTTCTTTCTCTGAACTTCTGTTTACACTGGTCACAAGTGTAAGGCTTTTCTCCAGTGTGGGTGCGAATATGATTAATTAAGGTTTTTCTTTCTCTGAACTTCTGTTTACACTCGTCGCAAGTATAAGGCTTTTCTCCAGTGTGGGTCCGAAAATGTATAATTAACTTTCCTTTTTCTCTAAATTTCTGTTTACACTCATCACAAGTATATGGCTTTTCTTCTGTATGTATTTTTTCATGACGTTGCAAATTACGTTTAGTTGTGAAGTTGTTCTTACAGTATTTACATGAAAATTTCTTTCCGTTCCTTTTATCTGCAATTAAAAAAATTGTCTTAAATAATATTTTATCTATGTATAGTCAATCAATTTTCTTTAATACGAACAATAATTAAACACTAATACTATTTAACTAAAAATAAACAAACATTCTTATATCTAAAAGTAGATTTCTGCATCAAAACACAATAAGTAATTTTTTAGACGATAAAGTTCGAGTATAAATATATCATATTGTTAATCAACAGCTAATCATGGATAACATATTAAAGTAAACAATTTCTATAAAATATTTTCAAAGTATTTGTATATCTTCATGCTTCTCCATTGATCATTATTTCCATATCGAAGGAATGGATCTCTCTCCTGCTTCTTCGATTGTATTTTAAAATGACGAGCATCGGTGTAAGTAAAACCGTATCTAATATACAATATTTTCTTCCGAACTTTGTGTTTCACCCAAAGAACAGCTGAAAGTAAACAACACTTATTAAATTAAATTTTATAAAATTTATTTTATATGACCTTTTAACTTTAGAATATTTTATTCATATTCGTATTGTTAAATGTAGAATTGTATAATATGTCCGATTCAAATAAAAAGGATACTTCCTTTATAACACGTTTCGTATAAAAAAAAATTTCAAAACGTTCAAGTCTGTAAAATACAAATTTTTTTTAGCGTAAACTGTGGAATTCATTCTTGCAGGATTGAATTTCATTCCTTTTTTTTTGTAGATTGTTTTCTGTATTTTGAGGGTGAAAATTAGCTAAATGGAAAAATAAAACACTTAAATATCACACAAATTCATATTCAATGTATATTCTACAGTAATTAAAGTTTCTAATTTCTACGCTAAATCTTTTAAAATAAATAAATAAAGAGAAGTTGTATAATATTTACAGTGTACACATTTAGTTAAATTAGAATAAATTTTTCAAAAATCACTCTGGTATTCGAACCTCAACTATAATCATATTAATAAAAGTTATTGAAAGCATTTTTAATTAATTCATTAAAAAATTCAGCAACGAGTTGCTTAACTTACCCAGCAGCATTTAAATCTGCGTGTGTGCCGCCACCTGTTATAAAAAGTTTTTAATTATAAAATTGCAAAAAGCTTAATTTTTAAAATAGGATTGAATTTTATATATATGTTACTGTGAATGACCGATATCTGGCGAATGTCATCATTCTCAGGTGAATGTCAGCATTCACAGTCGTTTCGTGTATGTACGAAATATTTGCTAAATATCATTGTTTCTCACTTACACCGGCAAATGTCGACATTCAGTATGCACTGATGGTGAACGTTGAATAAAAGTATTTTTATTACATTAAGACAAAAATGCAACTTTTAATATGTCAAAATAGGAGAAAGCTTAATTAATTAAGTAACAGCACATGTAAATAAACTGTTGAACCTAAAACCATTCTTAATCACAAAAGAAAATAATACGATAATAAACTTACACATAAATTATGTGATTAACGTTATACAATCTTATTTATTGCAACAACTTAAAATATTGTGAATTGAATTGAACTTTGAATTGCACAAGAGTCCTTTGCTTTTATAACTGCATTTATTCGTGGAACACTTCTTTTTGCAATGACAGCGTGTATAGCCTTGCCCTCTATTTTTCGAATTAGCTGCAGCTGCTTCTCTCAGCGACATTTCTTGAGAAGAAATCTCAAATATGGAAAGTAACTTTTTTTTACAAATTACGAACTGATTACGTTACTACGCGATTACGGACGAATCTGTTAATGGTGTCTTTTATTCGGATATCACCGACGCCTAATACCCCGTTCGCACCGAGCATTTCGATCTAGATTATGACTAAGGTCGGAGAGTGTTCCGTGGTGCGAACGCTCTTGACCGTTTCAATCTCGATCGACTGGAGAGAGTTCTCGAAACTATATCCAGTCATAAGGGAGATCCCACAATCCCACGCGCGCGAGAAAATACAAGATGGCTGCGGAACACGTGTCGGGCTATCGACAGAGAAATAAAAAAGACATCTGGAGAGACGACGATATCTGTCTATTATTATATGTATGGCAATAAAAAGTATTTATTTATAACCAAAACTTCCATTTTGTTTGTTGGTGTTTGTGACTTACCGTGTAGTTACGTCAGTTTTATGATCGCGTGTAATAGCCAGGTTCTTCTCGAGCGGACTGCCTGTGCGAACAGCACGACGTTCGACTAGCGACAGTCACAATCCAGTTTGTAGGTAAATCGAGATCGAAGTGAGTCGTGGATTGTGTGCGAACGTAGTATAAACGACAACTTCTCTCATCCTCTACCACTTGACTTGACAAACAGATCCCCACTACACGGGATCAAAAGAACAAAAACGCCATCCAGTGACAAAATGGGCAGTTTCCACCTAACCGTTGCCGGAAAAAGAGGTACGACCGTGTCCTACCTCCGACTATCCACAAAGGATTTGGCGACAGACTGTCGCCTCTCTTTCGACATTGGCTTCTCGGGTGTCGTTTCGACTTCCACCAAAGCTTATCTGTGCTTGTCGACATACACCGGCAATTGTTCGAATGTATAATAATATAACCAAATATTCGGTCTTTCACCGATGTATTTTGTATGTGTCGCCCGTAGGGGTATGGTTCATTAGACATTATTTGATCGCACAGGGGGGTCGACACTGTGGGGGGTTCCCGCCCCCTTTAGGCAACACTTGATTCTTACCGTTCATTCTACTGGAGATATAACACGACCCCCGTTTTAAAGACCAAAATTGTATAGAATCAAAGCTAATACACAAACCTACCTGAAAACTTCAAAAAATTTCTAGAGAAAGCAAAGGAATTATTAAAGTTCAAACAGGGTAAACGAAATCTTGCCCCACACATATTCACACGAACATTCGTATATACAAAAAAATACATTTTTTTAAAGTAGAAAAAAGGTATCAATTTAAATGATTATCACAAAAATATAACACTATAATGTATTCCGTTTAGTCCATACACCGCTTCTATGACGTCATTAGGTCTACATTTATGTCCATTCGTAACAATGACTTCGAACTGTTATCAAGGTCAGAACTACACAAGGTTGAAAGTAAAGAAAAGGACGTCAATAATAACAGAGAAACTTTTTTCACGCACCTCCAGATGAAATTTTGATTATATTCGTTTTATGTTCAGGCGGAAAATACAGGCTATCTATTTTGCGGAAAATATTAGCTATAGAATAAACGTTTTATCGATTTGGGATAGGCGATAGCACTTCCGTTGCAGTGACGTCAGTGACCTCATTTTGTTCAAGCTTAACAAGGGATTTGCGTTTGGTTACACTTTTAAATATTTTTGAAGATGGTCTATTTTAAACTTACTTTATTAAATTTAAAATTTAAACCTTAAAAAGACATAGCCGCATTGTATCACTTCTATAAGAAATTTAAAAAATAAAATATTTTCGGCGTGACCCTGTGACGTTCTATAATCCAATAAGTAATAACGATCCAACGAATCCATTAGCTTCAATATCTACCTTCTCATCAAAAGCATTCAATCATGCTTGATGGGGGAATTTCTAGTATTTATCTAATTTAAGATAATTTTTATGTACTAAATTCGTTTAATTTAAATGTAGTCGATAATTTTAAATGAACAATATGACATTTATTGTTTTCTTATTCTCAAAGCTTTTAAAAAGTTAAATATAAATTGACTAATTAGACGATAAAAAATAAATAAATGCAATTAAGTCTGAATAAAATATAAATATCTCACAGAATTATGGACGATATTTCAGTTTTTAGTGTTGATGAGGTAAATATTAAATCTATAGAATATTAAACTTTGCTTCATGACTCTGTCTAACTGTTAGAACTAATTACTAGAATTATGGATGTAAAAGATAAGGAAATCGCGACTACTTACAAAACGTGTTTCGAGTTCGTCCCTTTTTACCTCGCTTTCGAAGATTCTTTCACTGTAATTTTAGCTTTTTTTATTCGGAAGTTCCTTCTTTTTTCTTCATTTTTATTTACTAGAAAAGATAAATTCCATTTTTCTTTATTCGAGAGTCTTCTTTAACCTAGAAAAACAAAAATAGTACTGTATTTGTCCACACAAGGCGAGTGCTTTGACCAGTCCAATCCAATACTTGTGTTTCTTTTGTTTCGTTTCCACACGTGGTCTAAATCTTTTCCAGGAATAAATTCCTTAACAAAAAGGAAACCTCTCAACGATTGGACCCATAATTAAGGAAGTTTCCCTGCATTTAAAAAATAGGGTCCACTTCGATGGGATAGGGAAAGATTTTTAAAATTCTAAATCTTTAAGAAAATATTAAAAAGTTGGTGACATTCAAGAAATTTACATAACATATCCACGTACAGTACAGCCGAAAGTCGGATATGTTAACCTTTACTGGGATGGGCTTTAAAAAAATAAACAAACAAAAAATGAATTTTATGATACAGTAATACCCCGAACTTACGCGATAGGTGGGACCGAGCGGTAACCGCGTAAGTCAGGGTATAATTTCGCATATGAAGACTAAAGAAAACAATAATTTAGAAAAAAATGTCTAATAAAATCTTAGACAATACGTATGTATAACAAATTAGGCCTATATTATTTTAGAATTTTTCAAATTTACTTGATTATTACGCCATAATTTTAACATTGTTTCCATCTCAGCGATAATACTGTGACGTTTACGAATGATGCTTGAATTTAAAGATTGAGCATTTTTCACACCTTCGAGAATTTTTTCTTTGCCTTTTATAATTGTTCTGACCGACGATTCCGGTAGATCAAACTTCTTTGCCAATTCACAAATTTCCATTTCTGTTTCGAAGTCTTTAATAATGGGTATGTTCGTAAAGTCTAACGAGTTAAACGCGTTAGTAACGAATCGTTCGAAAAGTCTAACGAAATAGGAATAACGATGACTTCATTTTTGTTTAACTCGTTTGAATTTACGAACATACCCAATGTTAACTTTACATTCCAAAGATAAAATTTTTCTTTTCTTGTTTGATGCAGAAGAATTAGTTCTACTTCGTTTGGATGACATAGTAGAGTCTCTCGAGTCTCCGTAGATATAACAAACACAGAAATAAATAGCACAAAATAAATTGTAGCTATGTGTGGATTCCGCGCGACACATCCGAACATGTAAGCCGAACAATAGTGTGGGGGGAGTGAGTAATCAAGGATTGCGTGGCGCTCAAACAAAAGACGAATCGACGAGATTTGAAAGTCGCGTAACTCCGGGTTTGCGTAAGTCGGAATAGCGTAAGTCGAGGTATTACTGTAATTTTTTAAATTACGATATCTCACTCGAAAATCGCGTTAGATTCAATCTACTTCCTGTTTTTAATTACAAACAAATTACAGATTACGAATGTTCAATTTTCTGTATAATACCAATTTAAAATAATACTTAAATTTTAAACTTTTCAAAAAAATAATAATAATAATTAATTTAAACAGATTGATGAATTTTGTACTTTACTCACCACACATCTGTCTTTTTAAAAATGTAAACAAAACAAACCGCAGTGTTCTAGAAAGAGCAGGAGGAATTTATTGCCATTAATTACACTACGTCTCTAATTACTCTTTTGGAAAAAGAGTAGATGAGTCATCTGAGGGTCGAAGTTAACACAAAAGTTTTCTTCCAGATAATGTATATTATACATTATTTTTATGTTTTTTTTTAAAACTATTTTTACAATATTCGACTATAATACGCAATTTTGCAAGCGATTATTTACATATTTTCTCGTATTACATAACGGCACGGGGGAGTCGACTTTCCCGGAAAATTTACAGCTTCACGGCCCAAAATAAAGATTACTCGCCTAAATACTGTCTAAGAACGTTAAATTAACTAATTAGAGCTAAAACACGGATTAAAAAAGCGAATTTCTAGCGATTATTTACATTTTACTTCGAATGTCGAAGGCGGGGCTTTCAGCGGCGATTTATAGTGTGTGATTGGTTAAAGTAATGTCAACAAAGACAGAAGATAGCCAATTAACGTTTAGAAGGAGTTTCCGTTTGATTGTTTTTAGCCAATTATGTAGTTAACTGCGTATATTTGCTGTAGGATGGTAGGGGGTGTATTTACCGTAATATTTATGGCCCGGAAGTGGTAAAAAAACACTTTTTGGCTGAAACAAAGTCAATCGATCTACAGAAGAGCTTAAATCGCTGCAAAATCGAATTAAACGCGAATTAATCGAATTTTTGGAATTTTTTAATTGCATTAAACATCAAAAGTCAGCGTGATGTTTACGACTATCGGCGTAGGGAAAAGCAACTGTTTTCGGCCTATACATCTGTTTGTAATAAACTGATTCATATACAGGAGAGGGCCGCACGTTCGGGTATCCGATTCGAATGAAAATTGTTGAACATGTAATCCTAAACACAACCAGCTCCCTGTTCAATTAATAGCAACCACTTGTCAAGCGTTTTCGAAAAATTGGTCTGTAGAAATTGATTGTTTAGCTGATAAGTCTGGAAGTTCCACAAACTTTTGTATTTCTGATTTAACAACGTAAAAGAGTTAAATCTAGACAGATTCTTTTTCGCGAAACAGGAAATGACGTGATCATTTTTAATCTATCCTTTGTAACTTTTAAACTTAGGGGATAATAATAATAATAATAATAATAATATGTTAAAATAAAATTATTCTGTTACATGTAAAAAAATCTAAAATTAATCAAACCCATATCCCGTAGATTCGATGCCTTTTCACTTCTGGGCTTCGCAGTTCTGAGATGTTAGAGGGCTATCCATAAATTACGTCTTCATTTTTCTTCAAATTTTTACTTCCCCTCTCCCTTGTTTTAGTTTGTCCAAGTTTCCGAAACGTCTTCTTCTTTTTAAACGTTCAATGAAACTCCACTATTCTCAAAATCTTTTATTAGGCTACTATATGAATGATTGATACTATAAATATATATGAAACATACAAGAAATTCTGAATAACAGTAAAACTTCTACACAACAAAGTCCTTAAATCCTGGAGGAATTCGCTATAAAGAAATTTCATTATATAACAATCACACTTTCTGATAAATAAAGTATGCTATTATTTTATCATAATATTTTCGTTAATTCATGTAATTTAAGTGAAAGGTAATTATAACTTTAAGAGGTTAAGGAGGTTTACATTTATTTCTTAAAATACAAGTTAGTTTAACTACATTTTCGTTAAAAAGAAATTGTAATTTTTCATTGCGCAGAACGATTAAAAAATGTTCTCTCTTCGTAATATGTTTCAGACTTATTAAGAACATTAAAACTGCTCTATCTACTGTACAGTACATCGACGTAAACACAGATTATTGCACGTTATGCTGAAGGTTTTGCATCATCGACTAATTTCGAAATTGATTCGTGATTTGTTATTGTGGTTGATAAATTACTATCAGGAATTCCAATGTCGTTGTTATTTGAGTTTTTAACAACTTCATGCATTACTAATTTTTTTAGTAATGTTTAAACACGTTCGCTTTAACATTTTTGTACTACAAGAGTGATTCTCAACCTTTTTTTCGTCATGCTACACTTTTAATAATTTATAAATTTGGCGGCACACGTTTACTTCGGTAAATACCGCGGGACAACCGGTGACGTCACAACAGTGATCTTTAAACGCCGTTCGTTATTTATGTCACATCTAAACACGTTGGTAACTAGCGGCAGTTATTGGTAACACCGGTTACAATTTCAAAAGGTTCCCTAGGATGGTAGAACCGATTGAACTACTTGTTTGACGTCGCTTATGTGTGGGTATTCCCAGTGGCGGATCACTTAAAAAATATCGCGGCATACTAAAGTGCCGCGGCACAGTGGTTGAAAATCACTGTACTACAGTATAGAACCGTCCACTCTTAAATCTGAAGTTAAAATAAATTTGAAATTGAATTGCCTTTCACTTTCTAATTTTTCTCAGAAGTCCGATAGACAAATTTAGGAAAGTTCCTTTGAACTTAACATAGCATTCAATACTGTAAAACGGGTTAAAGTGCAAGGTCCTAAAATATAAGGTTACCTCATACAGCCGGTTTAGCCACTTCCTGCCAGATTCCGGATATACGTCATCCGTAGTGGAGCGACTCTTTTACAACAGTTAGTGAGGGAAGAAAATTTTGTAATTTCAACTATTTTTGTTACTTTGTTGAAAGTTTTTAGACTCTTAATCTTCTATGGTAAATATATCTATCGTTATTACTATTATTAAACATAATAAAGTTGATAATTATGTGAATAAAAATTGTACGGAAGTAACAAAAGTGTTCCTAGAACCGTTTGATATTCTGCTGTAGTCTTTACACTTCGCTCTGTAGAAATTACAGAATATAACTACGGATAAAATATATTTATTACTAAAATACTAAGAATAGTTTTCTGCATGCATAAAAATAGTATCGATATGCACGATAAAATGACGACTACAAATAATAAGCTGGCCCCTTAACAGGATGGTAACACTTTTAAGATAACTTGAGTTGTAAAAAAAATATTGTTTATTATTAATTAATATAATCTCTTAAAAATATGTTTATTTACGTAAAACGCATAGAAATGCAGAATATAAAAATATTTTATAAATATTATAAATTTATTGTAGTGTTACAGTAGAGCCTCGATTATCCGACCNATCGCTATTAACCTACTTCGCGTTGAATTTTCATCGATGTTACGCCTAACAAAAATTTTTTAAAATAATAATCGTCGCTATTGTATCGTTAAAAATTAGAAAATTAAGACTCGTTTAAATACTTGCTCCCTTTCATGGTCGAATGAGTGTTGCCAGCTAAAACATGTAAAAATAATATTAAAGTAGCCAAGACATAGCCAAATATTGTAGCGCCACATCACTAGCGGACATTTAAAATTTTCCGACCAGGACGGTCGGTTAACCGAAGTGTCGGTTAATCGGGGGTCGGATAATCGAGGCTATACTGTATTTATTTGTATAATAATTTTTATGTAAGAAATGTTAATACTGTCGTGGCTATAATTTGGCTACGGGAAGGCTGCAAATACATCTTAAATCATCTCAGTTAGGTGGCGTTATTTGGAGCACTTACCTTTAATGTAGAGCTTGTTAAAAACCTTTATTTTTAAGTAAAAGTTGTCATGTTGTCAAAGGATTGGAGCGTCCTCACGCTATTACTTTTAACATAGAGTGTACGTACACTCCAATTCTCCACCATAGTGCAGCTAATGCAACTAATCCGTCAAGGAATCGTCCCCATTCCCGGCAGAGAACCAGAACACCGTAATGTATCGGATCCACACAGCATCCCCCTAGAATTCGCTACGTTAGATCCATATTTATTGCCAGACGACAGCATTAACCAGAATGGGTCGCTCCCTACACAAGCAGAACGGCATCGCCAGGAGAGAGCAGCCTCTCCTCCTAGCCGAGTTACCCGATCAGTAACACGAAGATGACGTCAAAAACGACAGGTCCCCCATCAACAATTATTGGACTCATTAGAAAGTGCTTCTTGTGGGACTGTAAAGGCATATAATCATATCGACTTGTCCACGGATGCGATGATAACTATTTTCCCTCTTGTTCTCCGTCCGATGTGAAACGTTGCAGAGTACAGAAATTTACATGTTGCACAATAGGGAGTAACAAGGGGAAAGGATATAACAAACATGAGTTCGAGATAATTAATTGAAGTGAATACCTTACCAGAAAGTTATTAAAAGAAAGTAATTTAACTAAATTTATGTAGATAAAGCATATAACAATTTAGAGATACGTACCGTACTTATTGCTTGATTGTTCGGTTATATTGCAGCTGTATACCCGTTTCCACGATGATCATCAATGATATTGCATGTGTGTGTATGCATGTGCATGGGTGTATATATCTGTGTATATATGTGTGCGTATACAATAACAAAACTTTTTAGAGAGGAATGATGGTCTTAAAACGTCTAAGAAAAAAGGTATGCGAGAGGTAGCATATGTTTCGTTATTGGTTTTATTCACCTTCTATACAACCTCGGGCGTAGAAAAATTATTAAAGTACGAACCGTCGAAGATAGGATGGCGTAATCTCCCCGATCTTTCGGACCGTTTCATCACCATTTATGTACTGTACGTCATTGGTGAATCGTCGATTTGCTTCGAGAATCCGGGCGTTTGACTATTATAGTGCAAACAATCGGCGGGTGGCCAGTATATTCTGTAGTTTCCCTCGCGACAGTAACTTCTAACTTGATAGACGTCACCAGTGAAACGAAGAATATCTATACCCTCGTAAATCTATGTAGTTTGACAGTTTGTATAAAATTAATATGAATATACTCAGAGGCGTCTTGGTAGACTTCTTTGTCGATGACCTAATGAGTCACACAAAAAAAGGGGATCTCGCTTGTAAACGGAGGATTTATTTTAAAATCGACTTGAGGGTTTTCAAACAGCAACCGTCGTTCGATCGGAATCAATTCAGATTCTTCCTCAACCCGAAATACGCAGAGTATCCAGGAAGGTAGACGCCGCTAACGCCAGTAATGGCGATATAGGGGATTACTCCGGACCTGAACCTTAGACCTCGTCTCCTCTCTCTCTAATTGTGACTTTAGCCTGGAGCAAACCAAATTCGAAGGCCTTGCCCGGCTAGTTCTCTTTGTCCACGCGCCGTCGATGCCTACAACTGTTGACTCCCGTTTCTCTCGGGGATAAGGAAGATAGATCGAACGGAAAAATATCGGGTTGAAGTTGATGGGACTTTCTGCATAAGGAAGTCATCAAAAGCCTAGACGATGTAGAAGCTCGATATTCTTTCATAAGGATCGTGACATCAATCTGATCACACTAAGCTGCAGACAGGGCCGCCGTAAGCGGGCGTGCAAGGCGTGCACCGCACGCGGGCGGCACGTCCAGGGGGCGGCAAAGAGCCTTTCTGGCAAGCTCAGCATAGGTAATCGTAGTTAAACAGGGGGCGGCATAATCGGTATTGCACATGGGCGTTCAAACAGCTAGCGGCGCCCCTGGCTGCAGAATCAGCTTTCCCATTCCTATCCCATCCTCTGTTTATGCGGTAACCTAAGACTCTTCAGACAACTCAGTACTTCCTAATAATGAGATGAATTTCTGCGCGGACACATTTTTCAGCTTCCGAATCATCCGGCGAATCGACAATGAATATCGGTAGCAAAATATTAATCAATAACTAATCGACAAGGCCTGATCTCATCATCAAAAGGGTCTTTAAATCCATCCCCCCGGTCGCGTATTTTTGACTTCTCCCACACTTTATTGAACTCTATCTATCTATATGTGCAGCGGTGACATCTCTAACTCTGAGTTTACCAAAACAAATCAGGGATCTTTTGGTCTCGGAGAGAGATCTACTTCCAGGCCAAATTGTCTTCCTGAGTCTCCTTGACAGACCAGATCAACGTGACCGCAGCTGGGTATGATTTCTGACCCTTAAACATCCAGATATTCAATCGTCATACTTAAAGTTCGATTTCAACACCTGTTAAACAATCTGCATCTGAATGACTTTAATTGGTCATGACATCGACTCTAAGTGCATCATCTTCTGGTCGTTACGGCTCGTCTTGCCTTCTGAGATTATTCATTTTGTCAATTTCACCTGTGTTGTGAAACCCAAGAACATTATACAGCTCATCTTGGAACGTCTTGGCCATCTTAAGAATCTACATCATAATCATCAACAGTGCCTTACCGCCAGACTATATTTTCCTCTCGTCAATTTCAATTGAATCGTTTACAGTCCTCGGAAAGCACCATTGACAAGTAACTTGTTATCAAAAGTAAGNGGTTGAAATTTCTCCCTTTTTCAAGTTGATTTCCACTCTAGTTATTAGGGGAATTTAATTGATTTTTAGGTAATAACGGGACATTGACCGGAAAAAAATCGGTAAAAATTCCGGAATTCACAAAAATAATTATTTAGTGTTGTGGTAACTTTTATATATTATATATAGCCTATAACTAACAAGAGACTTGCGATTGATATTACGAATGATGTGTCCGGACCTCGAATTTTCGTTCCCGGCACCAACTTTTTACTAATGTTAATAGCAAATGCTCGAACTTGTCCATCCAGCTGTGGAGAAAGGAGCGAGTTAACAAGCCAGACAATAATAATTCACAAGTGTGATCAAGTTTCCTTTTGCTAATATTACCGTTACTAAATTCATATCGGATAGAAATCCGTATTAAACCATTTTAACTGGATACAACCATCCCTATTGTTTCCAGAACCAAACAGAGGTATCAGGCAAAGAACCTTCGTACGGGTACACGAATAAGTTGTTGCTAAATTATAAGTGTCATATAAAAACACACACTAATCTTCAAAAAAATTTGTAGTGTGGTTTTTAAGAAAGAGGAGAGTGGTGTGAAGGTCTGAAACCCTTTTTCCCGTTTTAGAACAGTATAAACCTCGTAATTTTCTTTGTAAAAGGAAAAAGGGGGCCTTCTGCGGTCGATGACCGAGACGATCTCCTCGAAAAAAATTGTTAATATATCAATAAAAGAAATCTCCTCCATTTGTTTAACGGTAATTCTATAAACGTTAATATCAACAAGACGGGAATAAGAGATGTTTCTTATCCCCTCTTTGGTTGCACGTGACACGTGGCTACAGCAATAAATCGCCTCGTTCGTCGTCAAAGGCGACGTTTGATACAAACAATATCTAGATTGTTGACTAGTTTACAAAAATTATTGTCAGCTGAATGTTAATTTATGGATGAGAACTATCAAACCTATAGAAATTTATATTATAACATATATTCTAGACACCAATATCAATAAATTAAACAAACTTCTCTGTGCCAGTGGTCCGTACTAGCTAGATCCAGACATCAACACACTAACAGGTATGCGTATAAATCATTAATAATGTCATAGTTCTAACCCCCTCAAATTTGGTATAAAGAGGGCTCACGGCCCGTTGTCGAGGCGGCCTTCAAGACATCAGGAAACAACTGGTCAACTGCCTTTCAACACTGACCGCCTACGACCAACGATTAAGCAAGGTTCCACAATTCACAACTCAGTAAGTAGAACTCTCTCTTTTCTCTCAGGTGGGCTAGGGCTAATTAAGGATAGGTATTAATGAGGATCAGAGCCTCTCCTTTGTCGGAAATACGGGAAACGCCGCTGACCGCCCTCTGAACTTCAGTTTGAATTATTGTTATTAATCTTGTTATTTGTAACCTTTTAGAATAACATTTATTAATTAAATTTGTATAATATCTTAAACGTGTGTTTACTCGTACTCGGCCAACACCTTATCGACTTATCCGCGACCTCCCACTCGGTTTTCGCCCTCCTAAATTGCCATTCACTGACCCTGTGAGCGGGACTCACCTTCCCGTTGTCGGAAAACGGTTTAAGCTTTGATGCTTAAACCCCGATTCTCACAATAAAGTCGTGCCGGTCATCTATTTAACACTTTTCAGGGAAAAATATTTGAATTGAAATAACGTAACGTAACGTAATCCAGAATGGAAGTTCTTATATAGTTAATCGGAACTTTCTGTCCCTAAGCTTTCCACGTCTGGTATTCACTTTTATCTATCTAACTCCGTTCTCGAAATTAAGATGGCAGACAGACAGACTGCTACTGTGGAAATGTATAGGTCTGCAATTCTTTTTAAATAGCGCCCAATAATGATAACTTTTGTTTGAATTACTAAACAAGGATTACAATACATTAGAATGAACTGTTTAAAATGTTAAAAAGTTTTGTTATCAAGCTGTAACAGTTGTGCTGTTTAAATATAGATGTATCCAGAGTCCAAATAAAAATTACTTCTTAGTAAATAGGAGGGTTTGTAGAAATTATCAGAAGTTGCCAGTTTATGTAAACGTTATTTCAATTCAAATCCTTTCTCCTGAAAGCAGTTAATAGATGACCGGCACGACTCTATTGATAACAGGAAACATATGATATACAGGGAAAAACACTTCCGTACTAATTTGAGGTGGTGAGTATATATTTTAAATTAAATAAATTAAAAATATATTATTAAAAATTGCAACTAAGCATTATAACGATGTTTATTTTGTTTATTTATCTGAAAATACGGTTGAAAGTTTTAATAGGGAAAAAACGACAGAATACTGTTTTTTACAGTAGAAAATTTTGAAAAAACTGAAAAAATTAAAGATGTTTAACAATGACAAACATGTTTAATTCACACCAATAGAAATAGTATCGAAGCAACCAGGTCCTTTTTGTAGGTATTACACAAAATAAATTTGTAATTAGTCGATCCCTGTATTGGTGTTAATAAATGCTGTGACTACAACGCATGGAGTTTGACACAAATTAATAGAAATTTGATACATGTAATGGCTAATAGTGATGGCAATGGCAAGTAATGGAAAAACGCCGCGTGACCAAGTGTGTACCAGAAACCAACTACCAATGTTCGGTGGTTTTATTTACTCTGCTATTAATGGGTCTAAAGGTTTTGGCCAATATATGAGTGATAAAAATTATTCATTTGATATTTGATTTTAAAATCACAAAAATAAAATTACAACCATTTATTAAGTTTAGTAGCAATTTATTGTTTTGAACTTAATAACACTCAAAAACATTAATAAAGTAAGAATTAAATACAAAAAAAAACTATTAAGGACGTAACAGTTGTGCGATATCTGCTCTTCCTATAGACTGCAAAGTTACAGCAAGATTACCAACAGTGGTTAAATCTGGATATTTCTCTTTCCATAAATTCAGCATCTGTATAATGGTTTCCTCCATATTGTTTTTATTGTTACTTTCCAATGTTTTCAATTCTCCTTCCTGGAATACAGTTTCTACGAAGGTAACGAAGAGAATAAATAGTTAAGTTGGGATAATTCATGATTACTTTATGGTAATTGCTTTAATTACCACAAAGACATTTAATTAAATATCTAACTTACTTGGTGGTAGAAAACGTGCCAATTTTCTCCATTTATCTGATATTCTTTCGGCAACCAAATAAAAGTCATCTATGTCAAGTATCCGTTCGGAACCTGAAAAAAAATTGATTGCATTTCTACGGGTTGCAGCCAGAAGGTGGTTGGTGCATTTTTGGCCACTATTATAATAGCCAGACAAATGAAGGCCAAGAGGCTCAGCATTTGAAGTTTAAGCGCACTATTGCATAAACTTTTATAGATTAAAGCGCATGGGCCACTCGGTCTTTATTTGTCTGGCTATTACAATAATGGCTGAAAATGAACTAACTTACGGCTCCAACTCATTGATTTTAAATAAAAATACTTAAATGAAATCCATTAAGTTCAGAATACAAATTTTGTATAAAAATTTTGATATAAAATTCTTAATTTTATATCAAAATTTTAGTGACAAAACAAATTTTAGTGACAAAACAAAAAATGTGTATACTGCATATATAAAGTCTACAACATAAAATCGGATGGAATTCCGTCCGGATGGCCAAAGTTTTTAAGCTGTAAACATTCCGTTCTGAGGAACCCGAAATTAAATCCGGACAAACCCCATGAAATTTTCGAGGGGTGGTCTGTTCTGGATATGTCCACTCCTCATCACTCACATGTCCCATTGTGTGCCTAGCCGAATCTACGATCTGATAGAAAAGCAGATCAAAATACTGTAACCCGCAGAGTGGAAACAGTAAAAAAAAAAATCACATAGAACGTGCGGATGCGATTTACTTCCATGTCTTTTACAAATTATGAATCCTTAGAATGACTAATTGTTAAAAATATTGATTTAAATTTCAATAAAATGACGACGTTGAAGACTTATTTATTAAAATATCACATGGAAAATTATAATTATAACTTACTGATCAGTTCTTCTGAAAGAGCAATTAAGCCACTGTGATCATCAGAATTACAAGATTCTTCCTCACATGGCTCTTTCTTTACATTCGCTTTACGAATAACGTCATTCACGTTGCTCCAGTAATATCTGTTTCCAATTTTTACGTTTTTTGCTTTCTTAATCTTTATTTTCTGTTTGAAAAAATACAAAATTATTTAATCAAAATTAATTTTATATAATAAAATATAATTATGTTCATCATAATAACCTAAATTGGCCGAGGAAGTTAAAACGTTAGCCTGCTACTTTGGAGAATGCGGAAGGGTCGAAGTTTTTTGGTGAAAATTTGACTTTTGTTAAAGTTCACATTAACTTAACAGTAAAAACTCCATTAACCGGGATTATATAGACCGGATTCTTGGTATTCAATGACGTTCATTACTTTCAACCTTTTGCACTTTCACTTTAGGTTTTGCTTTCGTATACATAAGTATTTATGTTGTTTTGTATATAACTATATGTTTATTTACCTGTATATAATTTTTCTTCCTTATACACTTTAATTATATATCTATTTTGACAAATAAATTAAATGTGAATCATAATTATCTATCGTTATCATTTTTACTCCCTATCATTACCAAATTAATGGAGTTTCTGTTGTACTCGTTTAATACTAACTAAAGATAAAATTAAGTAATAAAGCTTAACTTACCTCTTTGTTAGCAAAAGAGTTAACACATGGACAACTGAAACTGCTATTTCCCATTCTGAAAGCTTCTTATAAGTATGTGAATTACGGACGGTGGAAAATAAGACAAAAAAAAGGAGGAGGAATTCCAGGTGTGAAGGGGAAAATTAAACTGATCCTAATCAGACCCCTCTAGAGCCCGTTCTGCTAATCGGATTTCGATGAAACTTGGTATATACGTTAAAAAATAAGAAAAAGTCACCGTGAGATGGCTGTTTTCGCAAAGATATGCAGTAGTAATATAATGCTAAAGTTGAATCACGCAAGGCATTCTGGTTTTGGTAGACGCAATACCACGCGACTATTGTCGTTTGAATTGAGATAGCGTTATCAATTTATGATTTGTTTCAGTTTTGCTTTCGCAGTTGTTGCATAACTGAGGGAAATGTTATAATCGATTAAATTTTCACCCTCTGGGGGTGAAAATAAGGCAATAATCAAATAAATGACGAGTCTAAAGAATTATTTCCAGCTGGTTATTTTTTTTAAATGATAAGTGTAAGTTGCATAATTTTCCCAGCAAAAAATTTAAAATTGCGTGTGGCGCCATCTGTTACGATATTTTATTTTAAAACTTTTTAAATTATTAGTTATTATAAAATGTGAAAAAGATTAATTTTCATGTCAGAATTGAGTTTAAAAAAAATAATAATTGTAAATTCTAATAACGAGTAAAATCTTTAAGTACGTATGCACTCGACATATGACAAACGACCCCTTCTATCTTCAAACCCCTAAGTTTTAACAACCAAAATTTAATAGCACCAATGCCCCTGATACATAAACCTCCCTGTAAAATTTTAGAAATTTTTGACTAAAGAAACAGGAGTTTCTTCAGTCAAAAATTCCATCACGAAATCGTCCCTCTATCACACTCATACATACAGAAAACCACCAAACTTTTTTGCATTTCTCGACGTTTCAAGATTTCCCGAGTCCAAAAATGTAAACATTTTTTAGAGGAGTCATTTTTGACCGATCGCCATACTTTTCCCTATTATATAGTTCTATCGCAGCCGGAAAAGTAATAATGAAAGCGAAAGAATTTTTAGTCTCCGATATGTTTATCTACAGATTAATTGAATAATCAAGCCATAGTTGCAATGTATTAATGAAACCGAAAGCTTGAAAATACGAGCATTCTGATGGGAAGCCAATTACTTTCTTTGTGCTTTATTACTCATGAAGAGGTAATTATTGTTTTTATTGTAACTTAATGTTAAGTTCATTTTATTTTTTCGGCTATTATAACGTAACACCGAAAAGTATTGTAATTGTGATCGAAAGTAGTGTTTGAGACCTTCTAAGCCCAGAAAATAAGACAATAAAAAATAGGAGGAATTCCAGGTGTGAAGAAGAAAATTAAACTGATCCTATGCAGACTTCTCAAAAGCCCGTTCTGCTTATCGGATTTCGATTAAACTTGGTATATACGTTAAAAAATTTTAAAAAGTCACCGTGAAATGGGTGTTTTAGGCAGACGTAAAAAAGGCAAAGTAGGCAGACGTAAAAAAGCCTGCATTCAAAGCCGGAAAATCATTCTGCGCATCTTTATGTTGTTGTTGATCGTGCCTTTACAGAAGAAAGACAGAGCCTAGCTGCACTGAGAAATCTCTGGTGCTGTAGTTGACAGAGCCTCCAGTTCATAATATTCTTCAAGTGTTCGACCGTGTCTGGTTGTGGGGATTCCTAAAAGATCGTGTTTATGGAGAAGGGATTAGGCCACCGCCCGAATTGAAAGCCAGCATTACATGTCATGTTGCTGAAATTCCTGGAGGCTTTCTTCGTGCTACTATTGAACATGCTGTAATGCGCTTTAAACACGAAATTAATGTCAATGGAGTGCTCGTTGAACACATTCTGTGATTGAATATACAGTCAACCCCCCTATAAGATATAGATACGTTCCATTCTTTAGGAATCCGATTTCTTACGAGTCGTTCCAATCACAGCCCGACACGTGTCAAGTTTACGGACTACGGCTGATTGAAAGGTTTTCTTCCATAAAATTAATCAATTCTAGACTAATCCGACTCAACATTTCCAAAATACGTATATATTTTTTGGGAATAATCCGTATAAACTACGCTATAAACAAAAAATTGTAGGATTACTTACCGAGTGTCACCATTCGACATTGCCATTGCTCAACATTGTTTTCGTCGCGGAACAGCTCAGCAAAGAGCGGCCGATTTCTAACAACTTATTTTTCTGTGAAAACTTCGTAGAACTTCGGAGACATCATTAATATAAATAATTTTAATCGCCGTTGAATAAGAAATGTTTCTTTCACAAGAAATGTATAAAATTACAGTACTGTATTAGACTTACGGTACCTAATTTACATACTGACAGACGATAGTTAGCGTAAAAATCTCCGTAGCGTGGCGCCACGCTAGACGGCGGAAATTATATATTTAATTATAACAAAGTTACAATAAGTTAATATATAATTATATATACAGTACCTAATTTATATATAATTAATATATAATTATATGTACAGTACCTAATTTATATATAATTTATATAATACTGTCCAGACGATAGAAATCTCTCCGTAGCGTGGCGCTACGGACGGCGGGAAAGTAGTTAGGCTGCCCAATAACGTTTGAGGTAATTATAGGGGGTTTTACTGTTTTTTTAAGGATACCGGTCACAATTTTTTCGTAGTTTTATAGGAATCGTAATTATAGGGACTGTAATTATAGGGGGGTCGACTGTAGTTTATATGTTCCTGACTTGTTTTCATTCTTCTTTAGGCGTCATATTTTCACCTGCTGGTCAAATTTTGAACTATTTTTTTATTGCAGAAATCTCTTTTTCGTGGAGTATATAACGTATATACCAAATTTCATCAAAATCTGATAAGCAGAACGTGCTCTAGAGAGAATAGGGACAGTTTAATTATAACCGCCGTGTGTGTGTGTGTGTGTGTTAATGTTATTTTGTTTAATATCTCAGGATAGGGTATAAACGAAATTTGGCGTGTAACTTGTAAATAAATGGAACTAATGCTACTAAATTTTGTAATATTCAACTCGAGAGAATGAGGGGATAGAGAGGATTACTTGTCATATTTCGACTAGGATCAGACATAATGAAAACGTTACCCATTGTTAGAGTTTACAATACTTTTAAAAACTCGTCTCTATGCTCAAAGTTAAGCCTTTTTTATCTTTTTATAATACTTAATAATATACTTAAGGATCCGCATCGAATCCTTACGTTTGTAGAAAGCTTCTACGTAAACACTCATAATTTGTTAATTCAGCAATTTCAATAACCTCGATTGAACGAATGAAAACTTTGTTCTATAGAAAAAATTTCATTTGTTGGTTTGTTTGTTACGGAAACGCAAACTTGGGGATGCCTTCTGGGGTGGTCTTTTCAATGGTAACTAGCCCCTATTCAGGCGTTACAATTGTGGAGAAAACATGGAAAACTCCACTTCGCCAGCCCGGCCTAGAGAGGCGCAAATTCGCGACTGAACTACCGGTGTTCAGGGAACGGTACGGAAAAAATGGTGGGCCGGAAAATTTAAAAACTTTATTCGCGAATAGAGCGTGCTAACAAATTGGAATATCGAGTCAATGTGTGTGTGTATATTACTTCTTCATATTTATATATTATAACTATATTTGAACACATCTTACACTTTATATCTTTTAAAACAAATTCAATTTAACGGACTTTCGGCAATATCCGACACCTCTTTTGCCCAATTAGTTCGTTATATCGAGGGTTTGCCGTAATAACGTAATTTATTATAAATTCAACTCTAATACAGTTAGGATTGTATTTATGATAAATATGTCATTGTATCGATCTCCAAAAATAGATAAATGAACTCATTTTTGCCATTTAAAAAAATTAACTTATTCGCATATTTCATATTTATTGTACTATACAATAAAACAAAACAAAGTTATTTTAATCTTTGTGCTTAAATATATTTATCTACAGTTTAAGTAATAATTGTATCATAATTAAAAGACAATAACTTAAAAAGTCAGTGGCGTGCCGTCATTGGAAGCGGTGGATGCGCCGCTTCCCTTGTATTTTCTAAAAAATAAATACATATTAATTTTAATTATATGAAAATAATCGCACAATATTTTATTATAACCGCATTATGTATCTTATTACAAATTTCTATACTACATGTGAAAAAAAAGATAAGATTGCTATTGTATATTCGAATATTAGTGGCGGAGTGGAAGCGCTGTATTGTCAGCATCCAAAAAGCCAGATTCGCGCATGCGCTTTACAGAGCACCAACCTCACCCGGTTTAGCTGGTGGAAGCCTAGGACCTTGGGTGGATGCTACACGTATACCGCATCCAATTCTATCCAGGACCGGTTCTGGGCTGTTAGCCGCCTGCCCGCTAGATTTTTGGCCGCCCTCGCCCGATTACGTGAATCACGAGTAGATTTATAACTTAACCCAACCGATAAGAATTTACTGGTATGTTTTTATGATAGTTCTGTATAGTTGATAGGAGTTTAAAAAATCCATTAAAATATTTTATATTTTTATTCCGCTCTCCGATTTTATATTAAAAATTTGTCGTTCCACTTTTTTCCCGAGACTACAAATATTCGAGTACAAAGTTACTGGTTTCGACTTATTTCTACTTAAGAAGTAGTTAAATAATTAAAAGTTTAAGGAATTGGGGACATAAACAAATCCCTGACGAAAGAGCCGAAATTTTACTTAAACAAAAGCTTAACCGAACCAATCTCTAGCCGAGTGCAGTGGGGACTGATTTCTTCGAAATACTGTATTAGATGTAATAAAGACAGAAATTTTTCCAGTTCAACGAGAGTGGCCGAAAAGTTGTAAATTTTGGAAATTTCCGTGGACACCTGATCCTAAAAGAATTAGTTAGAAAACAAACGACGGACAATCTATTAAGTTTAACATATTTAGATTTTTACAGCTATGGTGAGAAACGTTTAAAATATACAACCACCCTGTCGCCTCCTTTGAGATGTACTAGTGATGAGACAAAAGAGGCATTTGACATTAACCGGTATCGGCACCCTCGGGATTTGGCACCCATACACGCACCGCACACCTACCAAGATCGTCTCTGATTCCATCCATGAGCCACTGGTAGGGAGCAATTTTAACTAAGTGGATTGTTTTAATATTTAAAAAGTAAAGAATTTTATGTTATTAGAGAGGTTGAGGCGCACGTTTTAAACGTGTAAACGTGTACGTGTGACGTTTGGCGCTGCTTTCCCGTAAGCCTAAAAGTTTGACGATGGTGTTTGGAATGTCGAGCGTGATTCCACCGACTATCCAAACACCATTGTCAAACTTTTAGGCTTACGGGAAAGCGGCGCCGAACGTCACACGTACACGTTTACACGTTTAAAACGTGCTCCTCAACCTCTCTATTCTTATGTACTGTACGTTTCTTCACAAGACTATATTCATACAATTGAATATTTGGATATACAATTATACATACCAGGTATGTAATATCCATCACACATTTTATTTTAACAGGTAAGTTTTTATAATTTTATTTTTAATTTTAGCCCTTATATTATGGCTAGCAATTTAGAATGTAATTGTGATATTGAAAATTTATTTCAAAAATGTTTTGGCTCAAGACCTTATAATGAAAAAGAAAATATTATTAAAAGAGAAAGACGAATGCCTAAATTAAATATAAATACGTCAACAAAAAACTATGTTCGACATTTTCACGATAAAATTTATGAAGACAAAATAGCTTTGTGGATGCATAAAAATGCAAAAATTGTTTTGTTGGCCTTGCCTATTATTTTCAAATGAAATTAGTGTGTGTGGAATAAGAATGGCTTTGACGATTTAAATAATTTTAATACAGCTGGCAAAAGACACGAAAATCGTAAATCTCGCATAGCTTCTTCCGTAAAATTGAAGCAATTTGGAAATCAAAGCGGAATAGAATTTAACATTAGTAAACAATATAAAATAAATATTAAAAATTATAACAAAGTTACGGCTAATGGATATATTATATCTAAATTAGTAGATGTTATCGAAGCAAGAATTTACATTTAGAGGGCATAGGGAATCTATTGAATCTAATATAACAGAGGTAATTATATTGAACTGGCTTATTTATTTAATGCGTTAGATAATCTATTAATTAAAAATACATTTAGAGAAGTCGACAGTTTTTACTGGCGTATCGAACAAACGAATATGAATGGACCCTAGACCATGGCTGACTGATTGCCTCTGGAAGTCGGCTTCTTACAGAAACGCAGCTTCCCTAACATCAAATGTCACAGCACGTCAAGGTCTCTTGGGGATAATCTTTTAACGCACAGTTTTCTGCCAAAATTCATATACAGCTCAATATTTTCTCTCTTCGTGCTTCATTTAACCATAAATCGATCTCATTTTTGTATTATCCAATTGGAGTGCAATTTTAAATTCGAAAACCTATACATTCCCACTCTGGTCGGACTGTTTTTCTGTGCTCTTCGTCAATCTCGAAAACGGAGTTAGACAGATAAAATCGAGATCAGATATGAAAAGATTATGGGTCGACGGAGATAGACAAACTTCCGGTCTGAATTAAAGGTCACGTGAGTTTTTAAATTAAAAGATAATTAAAAATTGCAGTTCGGTATTGTGACGATGTCGCAATAAATAATTCTCGTCGTTAATACTTTTTTAATTTACAAAATATTATTTAAACAAAGTTTCCATGTGTTTTTTAACGATATAAAAATACCATTAAGAATAATTATTAATGATTCCACTTTTAACAAGGTTATATATCGCTTTGTTGTTTAATATTTAACATCAGTGACACGTTATCCATGGACAAAAAAGAATAATAACATGGGACATAGACCTAGAAACAAGATATTCCAAACCAGTTTTTGTAAGAAAATATTTCTTCAAAACAATTTCCATGAAGAAAAACGTTTAAAGTCAATACTGTACGCGGGGACCCTAACTCAATTTCTCCTGGTTGCCAGGAAGTCATAACACGCCACTGTTTAGCATTGAAATTGATAGAATAAAGCAACATGACACATGAGCGATCTGACACTCGGGAAGACTTTTATGAAGAATTGACCCCTTTATACGTGTTAGGTACATTTATAAAGGGGACCCAGAAAACTGTATCCGGATCACTGAACATTGGTAGAGTATTTGTTCTTTAGATTTTTGAATTCGATTTGATAATTTCAACTATCAAACCGAACTGGATAGCTGAGACTTGAGAGTTAAGGCTATTAGACTTGCAAGGTTGGCTCACTTTGACGTCTATTCTGCATGATTAGAGTATCGTGAGGTAACTTAACTATGTCATGATAAGCTCTGTACTATTTCCCTAGACTATTAGGAAATGCTGTACAAAGCATTTTATTTTCCTGGCTGTTATAACCTGGGAATTATAGGTATTGAAATCTTGTCAAATTTGATACTCGGGTTTCCTGCAAATCTCGACATTTTGAGACCCCTAAAAACGAAGTAAAATTCCGAGGATATGTGTGTACTGTACGTGTTAGTGTTGTGTGTGGGCAGTGGCGCGTTATACTTTTATGGGGACCAGGCAAATTTGAATTAGAAGGGCTTCCGTACGGTGTTGACTTCATGCATTTTTCTTCGGGGAGGTTTTTGGAAAAATATTTTTGTAGAAAAGATTGGTTTGGAAACTGTTGCTAAATACCTTAGGTAATTGTATTTTTTTCTCATGGGATAACAAGCCACTCTGAGTTGGATGTCGAAAAAGTCGAGCATGGTTCATTGCCAGACTTTTTGTTGTTATGTTTATGGCGTATCCTTGCATATTTACGATGTGCAAACTTCAATAGAAATAAAGTAAAATAAAAATAAGTAACAGGTTAAATCAATTTATCCTGTTTTGTTACATATTACAACATATTCAATAGCCGATTGTGTTTCTTTGAGGCTCTAGGCGCAATCAGGCCCTTTATGTGAAAGTGTTTTTCCTTATATAAAAAGTCAATAACATCGTCAATATTTGAGTTATATCACTGTTCTTGCTGGGGTGAGAAATGCAACTTGTTAAACGTTCACAAAATTTTTAGAGACATACTCTTTTTGCTATGCAATTTTTGAGGACCTAGCGCACGCGCCTAATGAGCCTCTTGGGAAATCTGCCATCGAACATATTTGCTTATTCATTCACACACGTCATTTGCAAATAACATGCAATTACTTTTATTTTATAACTAATATGTTATGAATCTATAGCTTGGGTTCTTACATTTCTAAAGTGTCATTATTTCGTAGAGGGAAAGGGCCTGTTATATATTACAGCCTAGGATCAGAACAGACTAAGTTCAGCCTCGTGTATAACTCAAGTTCAAACAGATTTCCTTTTGAAACGACAGCAACAGACTACAAAATAAATGATATCATTAATTCCAAAAGTTTAAAATGAAAAACAAAGACCTTTGTGTTTCTAATACCAAAATCGACGATAATAGTCATTTATTTGATAAATAATTCGTTTAATACATAAGATACAAATTGTAAAAGTTTGGCACATTTTCAATTATAAATTTTAAAATTAATCTTCACACACTAACGGAAATATTGCTTAAAATGATGAAATTGCAACGACTCAACACACTGTTACGAATATGCTCAATGGCTCAGAGTTTAAAACTTTTTAATTTTGTTATTTCGCATTATGATCATCAGAATTACGAGATTCTTCATCACATCGAGCTTTCCTTTCATTCGCTTCACGATTATCGTCATTCACGGTCGAGTTATATTTGTTCCCAATGTCCACGTCTTTTGCTTCCTTAATATCTATTTTCTGTTGAAAAAATACAAAATTATTCAATCAAAATTAATTTAATATATTAAAATACAGTTATGTTTATCATAATAATCTACAGTTGGCCGAGGAAGTTAAAGCGTTAGCCTGCTACTTTGGAGGATCCGGAAGGGTTGAAAATCCCCTTAAAATTTTTTAGTGAAAATTTGACTTTTGTAAAACTAATAACTAAAACTTGTTTTGTATATTTTCGTCCGATGGCGATAATTATGATTAATTATTTGAAGACATAATCCTTTCCAATATGTTTGTATTTTTAATTGGATGTATTCTTGTCTTTTTAAAGGACTTTTTGGTGGCTAGTAGCCTAGAAAGGAGGGTCAGTCGCCAAGAATGTATTGTCTGGAACACAGAGCTAATAAATAAGGGTTCCTTTTTTGGGAAGGACTATGTCTTCAAATAATTAAACTAAAACTTGTTAATATTGTCGGACTAGTTGTTCAAAATGTGATTATTTATTGTACTTACTTCGTTGAGAATAATAATTGACCATTAATCATTGTTAGTTCTGAGAAAATTTGAAAACAATCAAGTTTGCCTTTATTTGGGTAAAGGAATTTACAAAACTACTTGAACACAGCAAAATTATCTACCGACCAAATGAATAAAACAGCTTCTTCCCCGCCTCAAAGAGACTTGAGCGCCAACTATGGCTACCTGTTACTTTAATTCTATTTTAAAATACAGCTGACAATTTGACGGTTACTTTTAAAACTTAAAGTTTTAAAACTTTCTGGACGTTCCTTTTATCAGAATTTACATTTATCTCGTGGTTTACATTTTAATTACTTTTTTTTTTTTATCGATTTAAACACAAAAACTTTCGAAAAAATTTAAGATGAAGAAATTTTTTGATCGTTAGCGAATAAAGCAATTTTGATTGTGAATTTCAGAAGTTTGACAGCTTTTTTTAAGTTATCTAAATTCAGATTAACCTAACAGTAGAAACTCCATTAACCGGGATTATATAGACCGGATTCTTGGTATTCAATGACGTTCATTACTTTCAACCTTTTGCACTTTCACTTTTGCTTTCATATACATAAGTATTTATGCTGTTTTGTATATATTTATATGTTTATTTACCTGTATGTAAATTATTCTTACTTATACACTTTAATTATATATCTATTTCGACAAATGAATTAAATGTGAATCATAATTATCCATCGTTATCATTTTTACTCCCTATCATTACCAAATTAATGGAGTTTCTGTTGTACTCGTTTGATACTAACTAAAGATAAAATTAAGTAATAAAGCTTAACTTACCTCTTTGTTAGCAACAGTGTTTATACATGGACAACTGAAACTGCTATTTCCCATTTTGAAAGTTTCTTATAAGTATATGAATTACGGACAGATATTACAGGAATGATATGCTGTAACATAATGCTAAAGTCGACTCACGCAAGGCTTTCTGGTATTGGTAGACGCAACAACACGTGACTATTGTTGTTCGAGTTGAGATAGTGTTATCAATGTATGAGTTGTTTCATATATAAATTCATATACTGTTTTGTTTTTGCTTTGCCGGTTGTTACATAACAGAGGGAAATGTTATAATCGATCAAATTTTCACCCTCTGGGAGTGAAAATAAGGCAATAATCAAATAAATGACGAGTCTAAAGAATTATTTCCAACTGGTTATTTTTTTTAAAAAATGATAAGTTGCATAATTTTCCCAGCAAAAAATTTAAAATTGCGTGTGGCGCCATCTGTTGCGATATTTTATTTTAAAACTTTTTAAATTTTTAGTTATTATAAAATGTCAAAAAGATAAATTTTCAGGTTACAGATGATTTTACAAAAAATGATATTTGGTGTGATTACCATTACCATTATCTGCCTGAACGTTATAGATATTTTAATTAACCATTAATAGTTTAGAGTAGGGAGAGAACGACTCTCCAAAGGAAGTGACGTTAGCCAACAACAGCGTCATTCCCCCGTGGTCCGAGATTATTGTAGAAGGGAAAGTTCACTCTCCCTTGACAAATCAATTAGGAATCGTGGAACCGACACCTCCCGATAGAGAGGGAATGTTTATTGCCTGTATCTTGGAATAAACCGGTGAACGCGGTAGAGTTCTTATTAGGATAATGAACGTAAAAACGTAACCATTTAAAATAAACCGGGGGAGCTAGATAGGAACTTTTCTCTTGGCGGAAGAGGAAACGAAAGAAAACGCAGAACACTATAAAATGACGCGATCACGTGAAAACAATCTGAGCTAAGTTTGCGAATCTGTTTGATTTTAGCGAAGTAGGAAAGGGTAAGCTGACCCCTTTGTTAAGTTTATTATATAAATACATGCATGTATTCGCGAAAGACGATTTTGATTTAGGTTATTGTGACTTAATAGAGCATAAGATAAACACTGGGAATAATCCCCCGGTATGTGTGCTCCGTGTCGAATTTAATATGCTCAAAGAGGAATAATGGATGAATTAGAGAATAAAATGGTTAAGAGCGGAGTAGTGGACCCCATGGTCGTGGACTACTGCCAATTAAATAAAATCTCCCAGCTAGACCCTTATCCGTTGCCCTCATCTTGGGCCCTGAGACTCGAGTTTTTCGTGTTACAACTTCCAACTTGTTGAAGGTGTCACGTGGTATTATCTGACACTCTGACGTCAAACTGGTAGTCTCGAGTTATAACTCACGTGCTTTCCCAATTCACCATGCGAGTTCCTACTCACTTTTTGAGTCGAGCATGTGAGATCGCTACACGAAAATGAAAACGGCTGACGGATATGCTATTCTGAGCGCAATCGAAGCATTTGAAAGAGCCGAAAAACGTTGTTTAAGAAAGCAAAGAATTTTTCGACCAATTATATAATATAATTTATATTATTATTATTAATAATAATATAAATTATTAAGAGCATAGCCACTATATTAAGATTATTTATTAATCAGAAGTGTTAAGTTCATTGAACAATTTAAGATATAGATCAAGGAAGAAAACTGAAGAAAGGATTAAATTAAAATACTTTTTTCCATTCAACAATGGATTTTAAAAATGAG
>NW_019385082.1:397478-406867 GCF_000671375.1 Centruroides sculpturatus
AAATTCGAACAAAACATTCGAAATAGAAAGCCACTTTCAACCACTTTCAGCCTCATATCTCCCGCACCCTTATAACTATCGAGACGCAACCACCCCTATGCACGAATGGAGACTTGGGGCTACTACCACATACAAACACCATTCACGTGCGATGTGTAGTTTTTGCGGAAAAGTGAAATATAGGGACATACACGTCCATTTATATATATATATATATATATATATATAGATTAAGAGCATAGCCACTATATTAAAATTATTTATTAATCAGAAGTGTTAAATTCATTGAACAATTTAAGATATAGATCAAGGAAGAAAAGAAAGGATTACATTAAAATACTTTTTTCTATTCTACAACGGATTTTTTAGCTCCAACACACGCATTTATTTTTTGAACTAATTCTTTCCACATATCGAAATGTTTTTTTCTAGTAAATTCGTTGTCAAATTTTCCGCTGTTTATTTTCTTATTATTTTCTGTGTGAATAATATGTCTTTCTGTTCTTCGTTTATTTTTTTAGATAAAACATTGGAGGCTTCCATTTTGTTCCTGCGTCTCATATCGCTATAACAAATTAACAAATTAAAATAAACGTGCAAACTAATTAAGAATTGATGGAATGAAGGTTGGCCGTTAAGAAGTTAGTCACCAGATGTTGCCTGTACCACACCTCCTTCGTAATGCTGCACCTTGTAGTAATGCCACCTTCAAACTCCATCTTCGTACTGTTATGTAACCCTTAAGTCAAGCAACCTTGTAGCATTATGAAGCCGTCTTATGCCTGTCTCCTCTGCATCCATTTAATGTTCACTGATCATACCTTTATAGCAGTTTGTTTGTCTTGTATAATTTTAAGTATTATAACCTTTTTATATTAATACCAACTTAAGAGGGACTATTCCGATAGTCCGAAATGCAGTTTGGTTATTTCATGTTAATTACTCATCTAATCGAATTTTAATGCACACCTCTTTTCTCTTATTAAATGTACTACATTGATACCCGAGTGTTTGTCTTAATATCACTGGTGTGATAAGTCCTTATTATCTACCCCACATTAGTAGATATTTAATTAATTTAATTAAACCAAGGGCTAAAAGCAATTTGTAATAATTTAGCCGTTTACAGGCCAAATCGACTAACTCCATTTGTAAATTCTTAATATAATCGTCATTATTTTCAAATTTTTCGCGTAACTAATTTTATATATCGTTATATAGCTTAATATAACGATACATAAAAATACATTCTGCAATGTTTTTTTAAACATTGCAGAATGTATTTTTATTTAAAGTTTAAAGGGAATTTTAAAAAATAATTTATTTTATCAATTTTTATTCTTTGAATCACCCTGCAAGGTCANATTCTTTTTGTTTTGTGGAGTTAATCGATTTGGCAAGTGAGCCATTCAATCCACGTTGATTTGTTTACAACTTGTTACAGTTAAGTTCATTGGTCGAATCATTATAGTCGCAAACCCAGATGCATTGTAAATAATCTTATTATGCTTAACGGTATGGCCGCGTTTCTTTATGCAGCGCTTTACAGCGAACACACTGAAACTGGTTTCTAATTGGCCAATACTGCTTGTGACGTAATTTCGCTACACTCTCGCTGCATAAAGAAACGCGGGGTATATGTAATCAAGTGAGTATGACGTATTTCCGCTTGTCTTTCGAGCTCTCTCGATGGGTCTAAAGCATGGGTCGCCAAAGTGGTCTATATCGACCCCCGGGGGTCGATGTAACATTATTGGGGGGTCGATTGGGGGTAGATGGAAAAATTGAAACTAAAAATCACAAAGTTTTTTTTTCTTTGCTCATACACTTGCACTTGTAATAAAACTTTACGGTGGGGGTCAATGTGAGGTTTTGGAAAGTTTTTAGGAGTCGACTGTTAAAAAAGTTTGGCGATCCCTGGTCCCGCGGGGGGATAGGGAGAGCATTATAGCTTATCCGGAAAAACGGCTTCTAATGTACTATTTTAGATGCGATTTTTTGTTTTCAACTACATTTTAGTCTTCATTGAGTACTTGGGTGTATTAAATTGATAAAATTTCAGACATTGTTATAAATATTTTTATCTATTTCGATTTTTAAAATGTTCGAACCATTTTAAATTCGAATTTGTTATTGCATATTGGTCCGATTATAGAACGATTGTAAACGTTCCAGAAAATTGATCAAATTGAAAATAATTCGTTTGATTCTCGGCAATTCTCATCATTCTCAGCGGTAGGTGTTATGTAACAATTACTATGGTTGTTGAAATACTGAATATAAATGGGGTTTGCTTGCAAAATCCTCGGGGGCAAAGCCGCGGGTAACAGCTAGCATAATATAAAATAAATATTAATTTTTTTAATAAACATATTTTCACAAATTTGTGGAAATAAAATTGTTAAAAAAAATAATAAAAAGCAGATATTAACATGTTGTAGGAAGTTGTGAATGTGACCTTTGTCCTTGTAATCGTCGCGCCCTCTCCTCTGCTATGCGAGGGATGAGTTGAGTTATGTAAACCCTGTCAAGGGAAACCTTGTACTTGGGTTCCGACTTTAGTTGGTCTTGAACGTGTGTTGTGCTCTAACGTACATTCCTTTTTAGTCCTCTTATTCTTTGTCTTACCTCGACACCATTCTTCATTATATTCGTATTCTGACATAACACATTCAGCAAGAGCCGCATTTACCCATGTCTGATTTATAGGATGTTTAATAACACTAAATAATTATTTCTAATTAGCGTGGTGTCTCCTACCGTACGATAGGACTACCTCATACTTTTGTCGAGAAAGTAGTGGCTTATGTAAATTCAGAAAATTAATTTTTAGAAAATTTACAAAAGTATTACGTTATTGATGGTAGATGATGCCGTGGAAGAAGGAAGAACAAACCTGCCATAAGATAAGCTGTTTTTTTCTTTTTTAACTCTTTCCGTCCTGTGGGCACTAAGAGGGCCTCTTTTTGCAAGCCCGTTATGGGTTCGGTCAGGCCCACAATGGGGCTGCCGGGTGGTGAGAGACGGGTCTGTCATATCCGAAAGGACCACCCCCCGAAATATTCCTGGGGATTTTTCGACCCGTTCGGATTCGAACCCGGGTCCCTCTGAGCGGTAGGTTGCCACCTTGACCGCTCGGCCGTCCGGCCTTAAGATAAGCTATTATGAAGGCACTTACTAAAAAATTGAATAATTAAATAATTTCTGTATTAAAATCGTCTGTTTCTGTATTATTCATAACTGCTTAAATAATCATTATTTTAATACATGAAAGAGATTAGGCCATTTAAAAGCAGAGCAGAATTATTAGTTGTATATTGCATTATCATACATTATTTTATGTTGATTTTAATTCATATTTAAAATGAAATGATGCTTTAATATTTCTATTAATGATGTCACCAAACTTCAGCGAATTCTTCGCAAAAAGAATAAGTTATCAGGAAACAGGTCGGAGATGAACATTCACGTGACCGAACAGCACCGACAAATGTCACGTGACAGGTTCGTACGCGACGAAAACAAGCTTAAGCAATGTCGTCTTCGAACGAAGCAGGCTACACTCGGTAAGTATTCCGACAATTTTTTGTTTATAACATATTTTATATGGGTTATTTCCATTATACGTGTTTTACCTGGAAATATTCGAGTTATTAGTCTAGAATCGATTAATTTTAAGGAAGAAAACCTTTTAAACAGCCGTACCCACTAAACTGCACAAGTGCCCGATTTCCTTATTTTTTACATCATAATTCTAGTAATTAGTTCTAACGGTTAGACACAGTCATGAAAGGAAAGTTTACTTAAACATTTTTAATATAGAAATAAACATTTCATTACAATAATTAATATTCTATAGATTTAATATTTACTTCATCAGTACTGAAAATTGAAATATCGGTCTATAATTCTGTTAGATATTTATATTTCATTCAGACTTAATCGCATTTATTTATTTTCTATAGTGTGATTAATCAATTTATATTTAACTTTTTAGAGTTCGTACAGGAATGTAACAATTTAGCTCGAGAAAAAAGTGGGTGAAGTTCTTAAAGCACTGAAGACGGACTAGAAAAATAAAACTAGCCCGAAATGCATATGTGAAAATACAATAAAGGAGTTTCTTAACCTGACTTGCTGTAAGATAGTCTACCGAAGGAATTATTTCGGATTAAAGAGACAACCATTCATTGAACGAATAATACAGCTACAATTAGTAAATTCAACATATTATTGGAAATATAAAAAATAAATTCGTTTAAAGAATGATTTATATGTTGATTTTATAAGTTTCATTGGTACTTATGTGTTAAGAGGACGCCAGTCGGAAATAGCGATCAAAGTCGCGATTTTGAATGAAAATATCAAAATAACAATAGACTAGTAAATTTAAATCTAAAAAGAAAAAAAGTTACTGATAAGGTTGTAAAAATGAAAAGAAAAATTAATTAGGATGATAGATATCGCCCATTTGCCGGTTAAAGTCCAGATACGTATACCGTCATGGCGGCTCATCTCTGATTCCAGCAAACAAAAGGAAACAGTGGGGACGCACGTTCTAACCTAACCTAACCTATACTATTAATTTGATTGGTAATAATTATGGTAATTTATTAGAATAGGTTAGGTTAGGTTAGAACGTGCGTCCCCACTGAACTGGCGTCCTCTTAACACATAAGTACCGTTTCATTTGTAGATGTTACTTTTTAGCTTCGATTATTTAGGCCCGTACTGTAGTTTTATATGTGCGACGTCGGAGGTACATCCGACGTCGCACATATAAAACTACGAGGTCGTACGAGGTTCGACCTCGTAGTTCACCAAACTGTTGCAGACAAAAAGAGGTACGACCTCGTTGGACCTCTTTTTGTCGGCAACAGTTTGGTGAAAACTGCCCACTTGTCAGGGGATGGCTGGTTTACGAGTTTCGATACCGAGGGGCCGGGATCTCTTTTGTTAGGTCGAGTGGAGGAGGTGAGAGGGGTCGTCGATAAGGCGTAGGCAATATGCGAGTAAATAACACCATTTAACAATGGAAACAACGGTTTATTAGATTAAACAAAAATTAATGATTACAAACTCTAACATCGAGAACCTTTAACTTGGTTCGCTAGCTCCTAATCTTTGGAGAGAGAGTTCACATTAATTATTTCATACCTCTAGGATAATTCCACGTAGAAGAAAATATTAGTCCTTTTTCTTGTGATCGACGCACAAAGTTATAAAAATCCTTCTAGACTCAATTCCTTCCGACCAGCCGTAGATGAAAGACTTCCCCGAGATGGGGGAAGAAGTGGTTTTTATAGCTTCGCTGTGGGAAAATTCGTCATGTGATTAACTGTTGTGGGAGATAAATGTCATTGGAGCAGGTATGGAGGTTAAAGTTGTTCCCGGGACCACAACAAAATGACGAATTCGAATTGTAATTGTAAACTTTAAGTCTTGCAGAGTGAGAATGCCATTGTTTAGATGTGTAAATGTTTACATTAAAGAGAAGAGTTATAAATTTGTATTGTTGTTGATGAGATATTCGATTCCTTTTTTCTGACGATGGGTTTTTCACGGTAAGATGATAAATTTGTTTAAAATATGTCAAAAAGTTAGGAGGAAAGTGGAAAATTGGTTTGCACACCGGTCGGATCTCACAATATATAAGGGTTGTCTAAAAGTCACCTCTACCTCAATATACTGTACGAAACATATCTTTATTCTAATTTAGATTTAATTTTAACATATGTTATCCAAATATATTAATATTTTCGGGAAGATCTGTTTACACGGAAAATGTTAGGTATGTGGCTGTCACGTGCCAAAAGTTTATCTCCTAAAAGATAGAATGTAATGTACGAGGACACTGATGACCGTTACCTATGACCCTTTGAATTCTTGCTATTTTTTAGTGTCCAGGGTGTCTGTAGTTCTTCGTAGAATAAAGACGTGTAGAAGTTTTGTCCGTTTCCCGTCTATATCCTTGCTGGCTCAGTTTATCCAACTTCACCAACAAAATTAAGAAAATACTGGTGCGTCAAAACAGTTTCTCTGTTATTATTGACGTCCTTCCCTTTCAACCTTTTATAGTTTTGACCTTGATAATAGTTCAGGATCTAAATGTTCAGCAAGAATGAAATCCACGAATTACTCTTAAAAATTTGTATTTTACAGGCTTGTACGTTGTGTATTTCTTTTATAAGAAACATGTTACGAAAGGAAGTAATCTTTTTATCTAAATCCAACATATTATATATTTTTACATTTAACAATAGGAATATGAATAAAACAAACATTCTAATGTTAAAAAGTTACTTGGAGTTAAATCTATAAAATTTAAATTAATACATGTTATTACTTTCAGTTGTTCTTTGGATGAAACTGTTTAAGAAGAGAATATTTTCCAAGATTAAAGAAAATATTGTATACTGTTTTGCTTTCATCGATGCTCCTCATTTTAAAATATAGGCCTAATTGAAGAAGCAGAAGAGAGATTTATTTCGTGGATATAGAAATAAGGATCAATGCAAAAGCATGAAGATATACAAACACTTTTAAAATGTTTTACAGAAATTGTTTACTATGATCAGCTACAATTAAACGTATATTCATACTCGAACTTTATCGTCTCTAAAATTAGTTATTGTGTTTTGATGCAGAAATCTACTTTTAGATATAAGAATGTTTATTTTTAGTTAAATATTATTAGTGGTTAATTATTGTTCGTATTAAAGAATATTGATTGATTATACACAGATAAAATATTATTTAAAACAACATTTTTAATTGCAGATAAAAAAAAACAAAAAGAAATTTTCATGTAAATACTGTAAGAACAACTTCACAACTAAACATAATTTACAACGTCATGAAAAAATACATACAGAAGAAAAGCCATATACTTGTGATGAGTGTAAACAGAAATTTAGAGAAAAAGGAAAGTTAATTATACATATTCGGACTCACACTGGAGAAAAGCCTTATACTTGCGACGAGTGTAAACAGAAGTTCAGAGAAAGAAAACCCTTAATTACACCTCTTTGGATTCACACTGGAGAAAAGCGTTATACTCGTGACGAGTGTAAGCAGAAGTTCAGAGAAAGAAAACTTTAACTACATATTTTTGGACTCACACTGGAGAAAAGCCTTATACTTGTGACGAGTGTAAACAGAAGTTCAGAGAAAGAAAACCTTAATTACACATCTTTGGACTCACACTGGAGAAAAGCCTTACGTTTGTGACCACTGTAAAAAGAAATTAAACAAAAAGTAACCTTAATTACACATCTTCGCACTCACAGTGGGGAAAAGCTTTACGTTAGTGACTACTGTAAACACAAATTTACACAAAAAGGAAGTTTAGTTAAACACCTTCGGATCCATACCGGAGATAAACCGTATGAATGTTAATAATGTCCAGCAAAATTCTTTCGAGATATAGACCCGAATAAACATTATAATATATACTCAAAAATAATATCTGTTAATTAAAAACATAATTTTATTTTTGTTTAATAATCAAAATAATTAAGTAAAACTGGTTTAAAATGAAAATTGTTTGTTCAGTTTTACGAATTACCTGTAAGTTTTAACTAAAAAAAATATTACAATATTCATGCTGAGATGTAAATTTTCTTGAAATTTTATAATTTAATAAAAAAATACAACTTTTTCGTTAATGTATGGAACTGAATTTTTTGTAGCGCACTTGGTTTTAAAATAAAATTTAAAGCTTTTGAATATCCTGAAATTTTTTAATTGCAATTTTCTGTTTGAATACACAAAACAGAGTTTATGTGTAAGTTTGTTGAAAACATGATTTCCTCTTAATGAATCTCATTATTATAAATTTATATCAATATCTGAATTGTTAATGACTTAATGACATTATAATTACATATTAATTATGTAATACGTTCTTGAATAAAAAATTGTCCTATGGATATTTGCCCGTGGTAATTACAGTTAATATTAATTTATTCCATCAGTAATTATGACAGAACATTTTGCTCTGATCCATAATACAGGAAATTATTGTTAATTCTAATTGGACAGTTCGAAATCCTATTAGTTTGTAACTGTACAATACCTTTTTTCCTGACGGGATATACAGATTTTAATGTTAAGGAATTCGGATAGTTCGATTTTCGAAGTATAAACTCTGTGCGAACAGTGATATGTGTAAGTTAACTCGTTCGTTTCGATCAGTGTTTTTTTTAACTTGTTTTTTTCTTAATCTGATGACACGCTTGAACCTATAATGAAATTTTTGCGGAAAATGACGTGATTTGTTCGTACATTTTATCGCCATAATACTTGCCACTTAACCTCACTTGTCTGTATTTTTAGTGAATTAAAACAGTATTGCTGTTCCTTAAAAAAGCATCAAGTTACAATAATAGTTATTTAAATTAATAATTTTCATTTACACAAAAAAAGCAATTAAGTCGTGATTCGCATTTAAAGTGAGGTCCTTTCGAGGATCCCATTAAACAATAGGAACCACGAATAATGAAAATATTTAAGTCTAATAGAATTATTAAGTAAATATGTCCATGTGCTAATGAATCATGTAAACAGAATTAAAAATACGGAAAGAAGAATTGTGCATCACTTGGCGCATAGATCTCAGATGAAATTATCAGTAGCGTGCGGTGACATTTGATGATAGGGAAGCTGTGTTTCTGTAAGAAGCGATTTTCAGGGGCTTTAAATGTATTTTTATTAGATTATTTATCTGACGTAATTAATAAATAGTTATTTAAAAAGTTCAATATAATTACCTCTGTTATTAGATTCAATAGATTCCTTATCTATATATATAAAAATGAATGTATGTCTGTGTGTGTGTCCTATGTCCTTCATGCATTACCACACCGTTTATCCGATTGCCGTGTAACTTTGGGAAGTTGTTTAATATACTCTGGCGAAGGTTTGTGGCATAGTACGATTGCCATAAAACTTTGGAAAGTTTTTTTAATTTTTTAATACACTCCCGCGAAGTACATTTATCCTACGATAGATGGCGCGCGTTTACACGAGCATTCGCGCGCAGTGTGTTAGATCGATTTCAAATTGTGAAGACCATTTCCCCCTTTCAAAAAATATCTCTATATATGCATTTGTTATTTACGATATTTGTAATAATTTTTGTTTAATCACTTTATTTCAACTTTTTTTATTGCTAATTATGTATTCGCTCGAACTTCTAAAACTTTAACTGTACCCCGAACAACAACCGAAGTTGTAGGAAGAAATTCGCGTATTTTACCAATCTAGGTATCCCCCCTTTTCCAAATTTTAATATCGACTCAAAATAATTTAAAAAGACAAATTACAATAAAACGGTTTATTATCCAACTATCAGAAATTTCACAACATGCCAAGGAAGAGAGGAAGGA